>NW_021325319.1:0-202 GCF_001605985.2 Dendrobium catenatum | reverse complement strand
ACTCTGTTATTTTTTTTATTATTATTTTTTTTATTTTTTACATATACACTCACTCTTTGTGATTTATCTCAAAATAGTTGTTGTGATTTAAGATATTCGGTTGTTGCCTTTTTTGCTTCTACAACAAATAAGCTAATGCCGTTCGATTGGAGATTGTTAGTGTTATTCTTCAATTATTTATATTCGAATGCCCATAAGAGGT
>NW_021325318.1:0-492 GCF_001605985.2 Dendrobium catenatum | reverse complement strand
CTACAAAGGGATCATAATTGAAAGTGATAAATCCAACTTCATCAAACTATTACAAATGGTATTCTACAAAGGTAAATATGATTTGGAATTTCCTTTTAAAGATTTTCATAATGTCATTTTCAATTGTATAGATAGGAAATGCAATAAATTAGCGGATCTATGTGCTAATTATGCAACCATTAGCTCTTTCATTTTGGATGACTTAGTGCTTCATAAGGTTCCTCCTTACGTTATTTCCATATTAAAGGGGGAATCAAATGGCATTGGATAGACTTTTTGTTTTTTGCTATTTTAATAATACCTAATGCAAATGTTGCATTTTCCTCAAAAAAATTTTTTTTTTAACATAACACATAAGAAATTAAAGCATAAAATATAATTTGGTAGCCTCTGATCAGCCCTAAAACTATATTCTTTGGCTAGACTTGCCTAGATATGTCATTTTTTGCTGTAATGAATCATCACCACTTCTCAAGTTGTATCTAGTATGCT
>NW_021325317.1:0-2657 GCF_001605985.2 Dendrobium catenatum | reverse complement strand
AACATGAGTCTATTTAGACATTAGGATAAAGAAAATCATTGCAAGAAAGATGAATAGAAAAAATGTATATTTCAAATTTCAATATGTAATGTAAATGAACATAAGAATAATTTTAATTTAGAGATTAAAAGAATCTGGAAAGAAATAACTACCACATGTGGCGCTTCGCGCATCTTTTTCAAATTTGTGGCACATTTTGTGCATTTTTTTTATGTTAGGCTTATTTTGTGCCTCTTTTTCACAATGCGAACCTTTGCACATTTCTTTTGATTTTTGTACATTTATAAATTTTTCAAGAGTAATCGTATTCTTTTCAAAATCAATAATCTAAAATTTCAAATTTATCTAAGTGTATAAATATTAACTGATAAGTGAAATACAAAATAAAAAAAATATCATAATTGCAATAATAATATTAACAATAAAGTAGTCTAAATAAGATACATGAAATTGATAATCTTAATAATTTCAAGTTATAATCAAAACTTAAATTTAGAACAATTAGATTTTCTAATGAATTTAATTTTAATCTTACAATTTAGGATATAGCACATTTAAGAATAAAAATTTGATGATTGTCATAAATACTAACATACAATTCAAAAAATCATTAAAGTCAAAACATAACAACATATATTTATATCAATAGAAAGATAATATAATCTTAGATCAAGATATCAATACAACAACAAAACATCTAAATAAAAGAAAAATACATCAAACTTCCTAAAATAAACAACAACTAAAACAAAAAGAAATACTTAAAAACACATAACATCAAATGCATTTATCACTCAGACGGTCCGTGATCTGGAGGAGGAGGAACAGCATCACCACCAAAGATGTTAAAGTATGTACTCATCATAAGTACATTGGTACTGATGTCATTCATTTGCTCCCTCATAAAACCCATATCATGTAGATATTGTGCAGCCTGCTGCTGTAGATGAGTCTCAATTTGATCAAAATGAGTCTCTAGTCGATCAAATCTTTGAACCAAATCCTGATAATTTGGTTCATTAGTGGGAGCAGGTGCACCTTCTGGATCTTCCTCTGTATCACTTATGATATGTGCTTTACCTGATTCCTCCTTGAAGATCGCTCTAAATGATCCATCATTGTAGTAGAGCAGTTCTTCATATTCTTGATCAGGATGAAACAAGTTGTATTTCTTCCCAAAAATATTGTTAACTAAGTGTCCTAAGGTAATATTCCTCTTTCTTTTCTGTTCTGCATGGCCAATTTCAAAAAGCCCATAAAGATAGTCAAGAATAAGTTGGGCTTCATCTATAGGTTTATTGCTCATGATTAAGAAGGTCACCATATATTAACTCTATCACCATCTTTTGGAATGATTAAAGTTCTAAGAACATGTTGAATAAGTCATGCATTTCTAACAAGACCTGATACCCTACCCACATGCTCATCTAAATCATTTCCTTTAATCACCCTATTGATTTCATACCATTTATATTGATCATTGGTGATTAAGGTATGGGCTCGAGCTCCCTCAATTCTTAAGTTTAAAAATGCTCCTAAGTCATGCTTTATGATTTCAACTTTTTGTTTGAAAACAAAGAAACGAATTATAAAGTGGTCAGAATTGAAAGACATGTTGGAAAGAAAGTACTGAAATGTTTCTTTATTGCAGTGGTCGATGAGGGTAAGGATAAAATGGAACTGTGTCAAAGCAAATAAATGCATCACCTGAAAGGTAATTTCTTCTTGGTTTAGAATTCTGGAGAGGGTGATTTTGGCTAAAGCAAACCTAAGAAAAGAATCCTCATTTGCTTTGAAAAGAAAGTTGTCGGATGAATTCCTATGAGGTTTTTTCGCTAGAACCTTTTGGCGCTTGCTAGAACTTGCCATTTATAAAAGATCTAGAATATGAAAGGGATTGAAAGTGATGTTAAGAGTATGACTTATTGATCTAAAAAGCCCGCCTATTTATTGAAAACGACTTGTTCGTACCAGACAAAAAAATTTTCATCCCGTACGACATTTTCGTTCATCCAGAACCAAAATATTTCATACAGACGATCCAATGTGACCAGAATGAAATGCCTTTTCGTAATCAATGCGGCTTACCATGCGTCCATTCATACAAACTTTTGACCAATCTGATCGTACAGACAAACACGTGTTTATCCCGGGACGATCAAAACTTATATCGTTTTAATGACAGTTGAAACCGTCCCCTACATCGAACCGACATGTGTTCGTCCAGACGAACCAAAGGTTCGTACATACGAAGTTCATATTAAAAACTATCTTATCCATTCAACCACTTCATTTATTCATCCCTCCGATTGAAAAACAAATCGTCCCGTACGATCATGACGATCGTCCTGATGAAGTGACCATTAAACACTGAAAATTGCATGCAAATGGTTTAAATTCTGACACTTTGATACATTCCACAAATCATCCCGTACGAAAGTTTTTCGTCCCAGATGATTGTCACTAAAATTTTTTTTTATTATTTTGCACACAAACAAAACCAAAATTCAAAAAACACATAAAAAATACCATGTACAACAATAAAATACAGACTAAAAAAAATCACACAAAAATAAAATCAAAAACTCATAACAAACACAAAAAATATTAACTAGAAAACAAACATCAATGTTGTAGAAAACATTTGTTTAAGGATT
>NW_021325316.1:0-417 GCF_001605985.2 Dendrobium catenatum | reverse complement strand
AGAGAGAGAGAGAGAGAGAGAGAGAGAGAGAAACTAAACAGAGAGAGTCAGAAAGCAGAATGAATAGTTAGCCTTTATTATTTAGCTGTAATAAATGAACATTTCAATTCAACATTTATTGGACCGCAGAAGTCTGTCAGAGAGGAGAGAGACGGTTCGCAAAACTGAGATTTCTCGAAATTGCATAAGGATTTATACACGCGGGAACTTTGCAACTACATAAGGATTTCGTTACTAACTTTGATTATTATTAATTATTTTCAAAATATTTAAATTTAATAATTTTGAGCCGGCTCATGAGCTTGCGAGCTAAGCCTCATATGAGCTCGAACTTGAGCTTGACTCGTTAGCTTGATAAGCTCCGCTCGCGAGCCCATAAACGAGTCAAGCTCGAGCCAGCTCGGCTCATTTACACCC
>NW_021325315.1:0-228 GCF_001605985.2 Dendrobium catenatum | reverse complement strand
GTTCTGAGTCATGTTATTTGTTTGAACTAAACTTTCTAGCTTATTTTTTCATTTTAATTATGAGGCATATCAAATCAAATTTCTCCCGTTAAAGCACTTTGATTTTATAATTTAGAAAAGAACAAAAAACTAATTTTTTTTATCTTTTCCAGGTTAAGATAAATTATAATTGACAAAAAGTGGGGCCAATGATAGCTAATTTAATGGGAAAAATATTTGTTATGATAT
>NW_021325314.1:0-263 GCF_001605985.2 Dendrobium catenatum | reverse complement strand
CCAGGTCTTAGATGGTGGTCCGGCAGAATTCCAGGCCTCAAGTGGTGGTCCGACGGAAGTCCGGGCTTCAAGTGCTGGCCTGGCAGAAATCCAGGCCTCAAGTGATGGTCCGGCATAAGTCCAGGCCTCGGGTGGTTGTCTTGCAAAAGTTCGAGCCTCAGGTGGTGGACCGATGGAAGTCTAGGACTCAGGTGATGGTCCAGTGGAAGTATGTGGCTTAAGTGGTGGTCTGACAAAAATTCCGGCCTAAGGTGGTGGTTCGG
>NW_021325313.1:0-285 GCF_001605985.2 Dendrobium catenatum | reverse complement strand
CTTAAGAAATATCCTTCAAACATTAGACAAAATCTATATAAAAAAAATGTTACAAAATTCGAATTATTCATAAAAAATAAATAAATATAAATTTACATATAGAGATTGCTCCAATGATTAGCTCCAAACTAAGACCTAGCTAGGTTCCTAGAAGACTGGCCCAACCAAAATTGTTTGGTTAGAACAATGGCATCAATTCTAGTCCATAAATGATAAATCAATACTAATCTATTGCCCCCACCCCACCACTCATCAATCATCATATGCTTCTACATAGAGCTCTCA
>NW_021325312.1:0-282 GCF_001605985.2 Dendrobium catenatum | reverse complement strand
TTAATTTTTCATTTTTTATAAAAATTTCAAAATTATTTCAATATAATTCCTGATAGATAAATTCGTACTAAAATATAAAATTAGCGGAGAAGTGCACAAAGGCTCTACCTTTGGAGACGTTTGAGAGTTTTAAATAGATTTCAACAATTTTGTGCAGTTTGATAAATAAATTAATTGAACATAAAATAAATAATTATTTAAGTATTTTAGGGATAATTTAATTTGCAATTTTTTATTTTATTGAATTTTCTTTATTTATATTTTAATATGAAATATAATTTG
>NW_021325311.1:0-1244 GCF_001605985.2 Dendrobium catenatum | reverse complement strand
CCTCTTATTTATATGATTGTGTGCTGGATCTTTGTACAATGCTAAGACGTTAAAATATACATTTCTTTGCCTCCACGAATATTCCAGGACGCAACACTACTGATATATCATCAAAAAATTACCTTGATCGGGCACGAATCTCAATGAAAAATCAAATCATAAGCTTACAAAATTAAAATTGAGACCATTTGAACTCAGATTTTAGTAAACTTACAGTCAAATTGAACGTCTTGGAAATACAGACCCAACGACACCAAATTCAACTCAATCCGAGTCCAAATTATGGACCCAAAGTACTGATTGAAGGTTCGAAGCACAATTTGGATTACCAAACTATTTTAAAATAGTACGTGCTTATTGTTAAATTGAGTGGCTCAATGAGACGAATCCAACAAGCCTAAAATTGCCAAATTCTAACATCACTAAGATCTTCAAATGTCTGACAAACGGTCTATGATCAAGGGATTCAACATTGGTCGTCCATCTAACCACTCTCCATTTACCCTTGATCTCTCCCCTATTTACGGGCCATGCCACTCCAGAAATCTATAAATATACCCCTCATTTCTCTTAAGGGCGGAGGAATCCAAGAAGAAAGAGAAGAAGAAAGAAGAGAAGGAAGAGAATAAAGAAGCTCCTCATCGACTACTGGCTGAGTTCGCCGGACCACCACCTGAGGCCCCACCTCAGCCAGGACACCACCTGAAGTCATTGATCCGCCGGACCACCACTTAACATCGTTGCTCCACCAGACCACCACTTGAGGCCCTCGCCTTCATCGGACCACCACCTGAATCCCTTGCCTTCGTCGGGCCACCACCTGAGGCCCTCAACTTTGCCGAACCACCGTCTGACATCGTTGTTTCATCGGACTACCACATGAGGCCCTCGCCTTCGTCGGACTACCACCTAACGCCTGCGTCTTTGCCAGACCACCACTTGAGGTCCGGACTTCCGTCGGACCACCACTTGAGGCCCCGAGCTCCACTAGTACACCACCTGATACCCGAAGTTCTGCCGGGCCATCACTTGACACCGAGAGTTTTCTTGAAGTACCACCCTTCTACTACGGTCTTTCAAACCCATGTCTCATGCTGACTATGATCCTTTCGACCTCCGTCATCAGACAATAGTCTTTCTGACCCCGATCTTCTACCTACTATGGTCTTTCAGACCCACGTCTCCTGCCGATTATGGTCCTTTCGACGACCATCACCAGACAATGGTCTTTTCTGACCCCGGAC
>NW_021325310.1:0-5908 GCF_001605985.2 Dendrobium catenatum | reverse complement strand
GGTAGAGGGGTGCATTCGTTACTAGACAGAATTGGACAATTAAGAGCCAAATTGGCTCTTAATTTTATTTCTAATCCTTCTTCTCTTTTGAATAAATCTCTATCTGCATAGTATGGTAATGATCTTTGGGAATATGAAAATTGTTATTCCTCTTCTTCTTGGAGAATTATTTTAAATGGAGCAAAATATCTATACCCTCTTTTAGGATGGAAGGTTGGCAATGGACAAAAGGTGAATACTATGAATGATATATGGCTTTTGGATAAAAGCATGAATAAATGGTCTACTTTTACATCCAACATGGATCATGATTGTTGTAACCTTTCAACTCTTATCAATAACAGGGAATGGAATATTGATGAACTAAAGAAACACTTTTGTTTACATCTTATTAATTTAAACAGACAAGTTCTGATCCACTATAATTCTGATGGTGATAGCTTGGAATTGATTTCTAAATGCTCAGGTAAGACAATTGCTGCTCTTGCTTATGAAAAAATGGTAGAACATGAATTGGAAATGCTAGATTGGAATTGGACAAAGAAGCTAAAACTTAGACAACAAGTTGAACTATTTTAGTGGAGAATTTGTAACAATACTTTGCCTTCTAATTGTCTTCTTCATCATAGAGGTATAATTTTTGATAAAGAATGTCCAAGACGTTGTCAATCTATAGAAGACACGAAACATATTGCAGTCAGGTGCAAAATAATCAAAGAAGTTTTTAAGAAGTTGAATAAGTGGAATTTTTCTCTGCCTTCATTTAACTATTTGGATGATTGTCTAAAAGCCTTAAGGAATTTTTCGGAGAAGAACCCTTTAATGGGAAATTTGTATTGCTTGATGATATTTTTCGGTTGGAAAAGCAGAAATAAAATTTCTCATGGTGGCAATGAAGATACCTTCTCCTTCTTAGCTGCTAATGCTTTGGATTATGCATTTGGCTCATTCTGTGACAATCCAGTTTGGGATAACTGTGGAGCTAATCAGCTCCTCTCATTGCTGGAAATGAATGCTTGGCTTCCTCCACCTCCCGGCTGGATCAAATGCAACGTCGATGCTACTTTATCTAGTAATTATGTTGCCGGTATTGGTGATGTCTTCAGAGATGAATACAGAAGATTTTATGGATCTTTTGGTTACAATATCAATCACTGGGACATAGCTCAAGTGCAAGTTCTCTCTATTCTATCATTAAGAAGGTATGTCCAAGATTGGATGCTTGATGCTAAAGGTATTATGATTGAAGGTGATAATCATAATGTTATCTTATTATTTCAAAGGGCTTTTCACAATAAGTCTATTTCTGAAGAATTTCTAAATCCAAAGGATTTAGATATTCTTAAAGACTTTAAACAAGTAGTTTTTTCCTTTATTAAAAGAGATTGTAATAAGTTAGCCGATAAGTGTGCTAACCTTGCTATTAGTTCAGATTTCTTTTGGAAGGATCTGAATGATAGTAATATTCCTCCTTCATTTATTAATGTTTTGAAGGAGGAATTTATTGGTTCATAGTTGCTTTAATAAAATTTTCTCTCTGCATTTTCTAAAAAAAAAAAATCTGTTCTTATGCTTAGTTTGTTTGTCAGTTGTGCGTCCTTTCTCTTTGTTAAGAAAGGAAAGCCTAGTAGTTTTTTTTTTTGTTTTTTTTTCTTTCTTTCTAGTTTGTAATTATTTTTTTCTGCTCTTAATGCTATTTTCATTTCTTCAAAAAAAATAAAGAATATAAAGGAAAAGGTTGCAACACATAAGTCTATAATGAGTAATAATTTATGGATATAACATTTTATAATAATCCTGGTTAAATCATGTGAAATGTTGATATCAAACTACCCTTAAATAATTGAAATCCAATATTCCCCTAAATTTAAGAAACCTTCGATTCAATTAAAAACCAATCAAAAACGACTTGGTATGATTTTATTTAAATTTAGATTTTATCCTGCTCAAAATACACCACCAAATAACATCTTTAATCATGCCATAAAACTGCAACCAAATAACCCCTTATACTAACAAGTTAGTGATATGATTTCTTTTGGGTTAAGTATCACTACAACACTTACGTAATAATGTTGAGCAGTGGAAAATGTATTTTTGGAGAAGATAAGTAAAGAAATAAGTAGTAAGTGCTCAGCTTTGCCTTGGTTCCATCCTTAAGAAGATCCACCACATGTTCTCTTGTGATGATGCAAACACGTAGAGGTTTCCCTTAGATGAGTGGGCCAGGCATGCTGCTCTGGTACCATTGCAATATCTGAAGAATCATTGGAAGAATTCCTAACTCGGAGTTAAGCGTGGGATACAATTTGCATCGGTGAGTGAAATCAATTTCTAAAGAAGTTGAAGAATGCAAAGAGCAAAGAAGAAATACAAAAAAATTTAAGAAAGTATAACCTTGGGGTGTTTGCTGTATCTGGAGAGCAATCAAAATTCACAATTAATACAAGTTCAACATTTGGGGTGTATTAAAATAGGTAATTGGAATAAAAATGAGATAACCTATCATTGAATCATCTTCTCTAAAAGTTAACAATATGAAAGGTAACATTCTTGACTTTAAATTCATCTTTTCAAGTTTGGCCCTGGAATGTGACTTCCTTCTCCTCAAAATTCCATGGTACTACTTCACATTTAAATAAATAGGCTCCTCTGCCATTTTGAAGGGCAAAAGCATTCGAGCATGTTGCTTTCCAAGAAATTGAGGAAGCAAGTGATGGAATGCATATGTAATTATTAGCTATAAAACAACTGGGATGGAATATTATTTGTCAACTAATATGAGTTCTATTTTATTCAATCAGCTATATTACTTTATTTAAAAACAAATATGAAGGAAGGCTGATTGGCAAATACCATTTACCAAAGCCTAAGGCATGTAGGATGGCAGCATACCATGATACAGATCAGAGAATGAATATGCTGCACATGGCTGTTAAACTTTAAGGAAAATAAGGACATGCAGCAAGAGAGCACCATCTTACAAAAGGTGAAAAATTAAACAGAAAGTGTCCATTTTTATTGGATCAAACAAAACACATATATGCTTGTGAGAACTCAATACAAAATTACCTATTAAAAAAGTGAACCATCTTAAACATGGAGTTAAATTATAAAAAATAAAGGGAACAAAGTCCATGCAAATAATTTGCCAAGTTCAAACTGAGTGTGTGTCATTATATATTCTTCCATCATTGGAGGCAACAAATTGAAGATTGACTACTTCTGCTATTATTCCTATGGGGAATTTCCATCTCTCCGTAGATGGAGTTGAAGAGAAAGATATACGAACATCATTAATAAAATTTTTTGATAAAGCCACAAAAGTTAAATTAGATTCTATATATATACTAAAATGAAAATGTCATGAGAACAAGCACACTTACGCAAAAAAAATCAATCATTTAGCTTACTAAATCACTCAAGTGAAAAAAAAAAGTTTCTTAATATGGTAGAACAAATATTTATACTCTAGAGCCATGTATAGTGAAAACTTAAATATGGAACACAATTGAACTGAAGTAAGCCATCACAAGTATATCAATCAGAGCTTCTTTTTAAGACAATCACATATCTTTTGGTCAACTGATAATAGAAATTAAGGAGAGTTATTGGGTTGCAATTAAATAAAGCATACCCAAGATTATATGATAAAAAAAAAAATTCATATTTTATGTAATGTGTTTAGAAAGCAACCCTATATTCTTTTCTTTAGTTGTTTTCTTCATCGCAATAGAAAAAGAAAAAATAAATTTAATTTAAAATTATGATTCTTAGATGAATTAGTTGCTACAAATATACAATGATTAAGTCCAACTGAAAGATAACCTTAATATTGTACTACCAAAATATTTATCTATTGCAACAGGATGATAGGTGCTGTCGCAAATGGTTAATAACCCAGCGCCAAACATTAGCTTTTTATTTCAGTGTTTTGTTTCTTTTGACCCTTTTGCAACCATCCCTACAGCATGACCTTGAACATATTTGCAAGTACATCCCAACTCCTCTAAAAACCCATCATTTGCCTCTATTACGAGCCAATTTTAATCAAATTTATTCCCCTATCTTTTTATCAAGGAACCATGCTATACAAAATTGAAAAATTAAAATGATACAGAGAGCAATATGTCAACTCAATCAAGTTTCCAGAAACATGCTTTATTCATATCGTATGTCTTAAACAAATAAAGGTTGTTATTGCTACTCTCTTTTTCAGTTGATAGGATCTGCACTGCATATAACGAAGATAAATAATATATTAAATCATTAAACCAATGAGAAAAATATATAAAAGTTTTTTTTGGGTATCCTATTTAGGAAGGATTTATGAAATTCAGATTAAATCCTGTAAACTAAAATTTTAAGAAATTTGAACCCAAATGTTTTGGTAAATCATCTTACCCTCAACCTTTTTCATCCGGGCTTGGGACCGGCATTGGCGGTTTTAAAAACTTTTTTTATAATATTATTTTTACATCAAAAAAATGAATTATTCTTATGAAGGAGAACAATTTAAGAATATTGGAAGGATCAACTTAAAGGAATGTCGAATCTCTTAACATATTAATGAATAAATTTAACAATAGGAATTATAAATGAGCCATGCGTAAGAAAGTTTATCATTTTACCAACAACAAAATAAATTTGATATGGACATGTCAAACATAATTAACAAAAATAAAATTTTACAATTCCCAAGTTCATAAAATAAACTTCTAAGGAACGTGCAACAAAATTATCATTCTATAGTAAGTAATACATTATCATTTGAAAGACCTTCTGAATGAAATTTAGAAGAAATTTCATTTTCCTAAAAAAATGAGAAATGATAATAAATAAGCATCTACCATGAAGGAAAATATGTTATTGTAATCATATAATTGCATATAACTATTTAAGATAAGTATATTGTCATGTATTTGTAATTTAATTTTTATGATTGAGTAAAGCATAAGCAGACGAAGTTAGAAATTAGTTTAGTAGGAGTTAAAACCTGTGTCAAATTCAAGAAAAGTTCATTATTTAAAAAGACATTCAACATAATGTTCAAATCTAATGAATGTCATCAACTCTTAAAACTGCTATAACCTGCAATTAAAAAAATGAAGAGAGACAGAGAGAGAGATATAAAGAAATAAGTAATAAAGATATAGAGTATCAAGCGTAAAATATGTATGCTAAACATGAATAAAGATGAAAGTTTAAAGAACGTCAAATTTGATTCTTTTAGGTTCGATCTCAATAACTTCATCATATTCTTCTTTTATTGATTGAGCTGTAATTGAACGAAAGGTTCGATTGCCACATTGTTTATCTTGAACCTTTACTGAGAATATCAGCTCCTTATCACAAAATTTTTTGATAATGTTATTATAATCTTCTATATTTGATGCCTACATTAAAAATGAAAACAATATATAAACGTATGCATATATAAGTTATAATATAAATAGAATGACATAAAAAAATATTTACCTTTATTTTCTCTAAATTTGTAAGTTGCATGCCAATGATTTGTTCCACTTCATTATCAAAAACTATAAATATTGCAGATGATCTAATATCCTCAACACGCAATTTGATAAGATACCTGTATAAATATTTTTTAATTATGTTATAAAGTTAAGATTTTTTATTTCAAATAGGATAACATTATATAAATATTTACCTCAAACTATATTCAGCATTTTAGCTCAAACATATTCAAACATTTAAATTTTGCACACATCATATAATAAAAACATTTGAGTTACATTGTATTGCATGAATTTACCATAGATCCCTTCTGATTAATTCCTTTTATTACTACTCTTGTAGAGTATACTTTACCTAAATGCATTAAAAAATATATATTATTAATTAAATCAAACTATATAATTGAATATAAGTTATACCTTTACTCTCT
>NW_021325309.1:0-285 GCF_001605985.2 Dendrobium catenatum | reverse complement strand
GCTGAAATGGAGAAACATTTTCTACTTGGTATCAGTTGTTAGTTATGCGATCTGCACCACATTTCTACTGGTATTAATATCGAAGCCCCCCTTTTCCATATCTTCTTGTAAATTACGTGAGTGGATCCTGAACTTATTCTTATGAATTTGATTTGTTCATTGAGATAATTAGTTTGCTCATGTTTCAAAAGCTAAGCAGAAAAAGGTTGCTGCAACTGTATTCATTTCTTTTCTGCAATCTATATCCATTATTGAGCATTTATACATTCAAACTTTATTGGAAAA
>NW_021325308.1:0-246 GCF_001605985.2 Dendrobium catenatum | reverse complement strand
AGTCCATGCTAACATCTTGCCATGGGCAGTTGGGTACTGGAAGGGATGTGTAAAACCCAGTGTTTTGCTTACGTTGCTTTGCTAACTGACAAGTGTGACATCTCTTTACTAACATATTAACATTGTGCTTAAGACTAGGCAAGAAAAATCAGTACTCAACAGCGGCGATGGTTTTGGCTTGTCAAAAATGTCCTGCTAAACCTCCCGCGTGCAGTTCCCACACGAGTAATTCTCTAAGCGAAGTGT
>NW_021325307.1:0-225 GCF_001605985.2 Dendrobium catenatum | reverse complement strand
TCCATTGCTATCGATAACATCAATACGGTCATCTAGTCTTCTTACTTATCGTATCCATCTATAACATCAATATAAAGGAATCATATCAGATCATCTACTTGCAGATCAATCTATCGTGTAGTCTTATCAATTAATTCTTCCAGTCAATTATTTATCAGCAAGGAAATCCATCGAACAATCAAATCAACGCAATAAATCAACCTCTATACAATGAAATCATCAGGT
>NW_021325306.1:0-303 GCF_001605985.2 Dendrobium catenatum | reverse complement strand
AGAAAGCAGAAGAAACGCCAGCTATGGAATAGAGGTAGGTTTAATAGAAATGGCAAGATTTCTAATGAAGTAATTTATTATGAATGCAGGAAACCAGGTCATATAAAAACTGATTGCCCAAAACTCAAAGCCACTCCTGGTAAGGAGAAGATGGAGGAGAAACCTATGGTAAAGTAAGGCAAGAAGAAGTTTCAAAAAGCTTTCTGGGCAGACTCAGCTTCAGACTCATCTGAGACAGAAAAAGAAGAAGAAGTCACTAATCTTTCCTTGATGACAGACAATGTGGATCACTCAGATCAAGAA
>NW_021325305.1:0-290 GCF_001605985.2 Dendrobium catenatum | reverse complement strand
CTTTTTGATGATGTCAAATAATTTGTTGCAAGTGAGAACGAAAAATATTTCTTTTGTTTATATATATATATATATTTTTTTTCTTAAATTAAACACAAGGAAAAAAATAAGGATACTAAAAGCAAGTACAAAACAAAAGGAATGCATTTAGATAACAGGCATAACAACAGGTACAACAAACTTCTCCCCCTTTTGACAGCACAAAAAGGAGGAGCAACTAAAAGCAAAAGGCAAAAGAAGAAAAAAAACTACAATGCAAACACAAACAATCTAAGCAGACGGGTTCTGAT
>NW_021325304.1:0-238 GCF_001605985.2 Dendrobium catenatum | reverse complement strand
GTCCTACCCTTAAGGATCTCATAGGGTGCCTTATCTAGTTTAGCTCTAACATTCACCCTATTTAACACATAACAAGCTGTGTTAACCGCTTCAGCCCGAAAGTATTTTGGAAGTGAATAATCAGCAAGCTTGCTCTAGTAGCTTCCACTAAGGTCTGGTTCTTCCTTTCAGCTACCCCGTTTTAGTGAGGGGTCCTAGGAGCTTGTGGGCCTCCGAAGGAGCACCGCTCGCGGGGGTT
>NW_021325303.1:0-261 GCF_001605985.2 Dendrobium catenatum | reverse complement strand
TATGTATGTATTTTGATTTGAATAAATGTATATGTGAATTGTATTTTGATTTGAATAAATGTATATGTGAATCTATTGATCTGTGAGTGTATGTATGTATGATGGAGTAAGAAGTTTTCTTAAGAGATTGAGGAATAGGGGAGATTAGATCAAATTTTTAGCTCAAATCCCTTGGTTTGAAGCTAATGAGCCATGCTTGGCTCTAATTGAGCCAACTTATAACCAATTTCTGTTTAGTGCAATATATGATAGAATTTCTTA
>NW_021325302.1:0-251 GCF_001605985.2 Dendrobium catenatum | reverse complement strand
GGGATAAAGGCTTGATGTTGTTGTTGTTGTTGTTGTTGTAGTAAATGAGCGGCAAATAAATAGCAAATAAATAATACTCACTAAATACACAATAAAAATGGGAAAAAAACACGTAGAAAATACATGTTTAAAAAAATACGCAGCAAATAAACAGTAAATACGCAGCAATCTGGATCATTCTCTAGATTCGGACTGCGTACACAATAATTTCTACGGCCATCACATTCAAACTTTGGACGCAAGTTATCTAA
>NW_021325301.1:0-228 GCF_001605985.2 Dendrobium catenatum | reverse complement strand
AATAGAAAAGCAATCCTAATTATAAAATGAAGTTTCTACATAGTCCTAAAGGGTGGAGAGCGTGCAATCATTAAAGCCCCTAAAGATTTTCTAAGTTTTTAAGAAAACTTACAGCACTGGGGGCTATGACCCAGTGGTTCCGCCCGTAGCGCCCCTATCAGATTAAATAGGGGCAACTGATGCTCGGATCCGATTATCCATGCTCCGTCACCAAATGCTCTAGTGCTC
>NW_021325300.1:0-226 GCF_001605985.2 Dendrobium catenatum | reverse complement strand
ATCCTGGTTCCCCTTTCAGCTTCACCCTCTTCCCCTCCACCATCAACTCCATCACCATGGTCCCCTAGTTCACCTTGGTTTCACCCAAGGTCTGTAGCCACTTCATGCCCAGAATGACGTCTGTGCTACCCAACCTCAGGGATAGGAAGTCCTCCACCACCCTGATCTCATGTAGCCTCATCTCCACCCCCTTACAGATCCCAGTGCTGGACTCAATCTTTCCTGT
>NW_021325299.1:0-1129 GCF_001605985.2 Dendrobium catenatum | reverse complement strand
ACCTGCATAAGATTGCACAAGTATAATTCGTCCCTAACCTAGGGTAAATCTAACGCACAATCAATCACAGAGTGCAGGAAGTAAGTAAGCAGACACAGCAATTCTACACTAGCAAACAGCATGTAGTAAAAGCTCGAAAAATACGGCACATAACTGCAGAAAGTAAAACACCGGCTTAGCCTAAAACTAGAGTCGGTTGTCTTAAAAAACCATCTAAAGTGTGTGAGGTAGGTCGTGTGGTTTTGATATGTCCTAAGTAGGATTATTAGTTAAAGGTGTGTATCAGAATGTATGGTTTGGATATGTGCTATGATTGGTACTATATTGAAGTTCTTAGGTGTTTTGATTTCTTGAAAGTCAAATGAATTTTTTTATTTAAGTTTAAGTATTAATATTTTAATATCAATTTAAAAATTGACTTTTAAGTGTTAAATGATTACAACCTTTGTTTACATCAAGGCTGTAAAGTTTATTTCACATTCCTTAGGGCTAAGTAAATAGCCTCGTAGGCCTAGGTTACCCAGTAGAATCCAATATGAATTAATTGATTTAATTGCTTAAAAATAAGAGGATTGATAATTTTTATTTAAATTGATTGGTTGTTGATTTTAAATATTGAATCAATTAAATTTGTCATCAACTAATTCATTGCTTTGTCATAGTGAGCATGAGGAACCAAGCCTCCTTAAGACTCATAGCCCCACATCTCAAAGTACTCCATCCTAAAATCTAAGTTGATAAAGTTGAATTAGAGATTTTAATTTAGTTAATATATTAGTAATCAATTAAGTTTATGTTTTACACTTCATTGAATTCCTTCGTGGCAATGTCATAGCGTCCTCGAGGTGTCATGCCTCTTTAGGACACTTAGCCCTACAGCTCAAGGTACTCCATCCTAAAAAGTATCATCTTTGGAGTAGTTGTTGCATATTAAGGGGTTGGTTGACTGATTTTAATGATTAGGTTGATGTTTTATAAAAATTTAATCAATTATGGAAATTTTGGAATTTCTTGAATTATTTAATTCCTTTAATTAAGTGGTCATAATTTAACTTTTGATATTTTGAATCAAGTTTGAGCTACAATTGACCAAAATATTGACTTTTCCACTTTGACTTATATTTGGAGC
>NW_021325298.1:0-237 GCF_001605985.2 Dendrobium catenatum | reverse complement strand
AGAAGATGAGAGAAATACGGCGTTCAGAACCCCTATTGGAATCTTTTGTTATAAGGTGATGCCATTTGGCTTAAAGAATGCCGGAGCAACCTACCAACGGGCCATGACCCGTATCTTTGACGACTTAATTCATAATCAAGTTGAATGTTATATTGATGATTTAGTTGTCAAGAGCAAGGTCAGAGAGGCTCACCTGTATGACTTAAGAGTTGTATTTGAGCGGTTGCGCCGCTACGA
>NW_021325297.1:0-211 GCF_001605985.2 Dendrobium catenatum | reverse complement strand
AATGGGAGCGGCCAAGACTGGAGGGGACAAAAGATAGCATTTTATACTATCGAAGGCTTTCTGGCAGCTATCATCCCAATAGAATTTTGAATCTTTCTTTGAAAGGGCTGCAAAGGGTTGGCATCTACCAGACAAATTGGATATAAAGCGTCTTAGTTATGCCAACCTACCTTTAAAAGATCTTAATTGAGTAAGACTTCTAGGAGGTTTC
>NW_021325296.1:0-646 GCF_001605985.2 Dendrobium catenatum | reverse complement strand
TTTTTTTTTTTTTTTTTTTTCTTGCTCAGATGGTTTCATGGGTTTTGATATTTAGTTTCAATTATTTTTGTGATTCCAAAACGTTATAAAATTGATATTTAAGTTATCAAAACTAAAAGATTATTTAAATGAAGCTAAAGTTATAATATATAAGTGAAAATATAAATAATTATTAAATTTCCAAAATATCAACCCAAATTTTAAAATTCACTCGAAAATCAAAATAAAATCATGGAAACTAATGGCTGCGAATCGCTAATTGTGAAGAAAAGACTCAGATCATTAAAAGAAAAAAAAAAAACAAAAAAAAAAAAAAAACTCCACATTTTTATGACTTCACTGTATGCCTAATTCTACTGTTAAGATAAGATGTTTGGGAGACTATTCATTTGAATGGTATGGCTGAAGAAAGCAGAGGTATGAACTGAAGGTCAACTGCCTGTATATAGTTGCTTGCCTTAATGATTTGATTGCCACTTACTATCGCTTAATTTGGGATGACTTTTTTATTATTTTTTAAATTGAATTTTAAAAATTTTTACTAAAAAATTATTTTAAAAATCAGTAAAAAAGTCATCTCAAACAAAATCATGATGTTGATTCTGCTTGTACCACAGTAGTGCTAAGTAAGAATTCGCCAATAAAT
>NW_021325295.1:0-311 GCF_001605985.2 Dendrobium catenatum | reverse complement strand
CAACTTATATCATGGGGAGCATGCTTAGTTGCAAGGTGGATGGATGACGAGATTTTTCTATGCTTATTCGAAACATGTTTCTTCTTCACTTGTTGGATATTTATGCGAAAGACATGATTGGCAAGTATCGCTTCTTGGTGAAAATTCCTATAGCTTTTGTGAAACCTTTTCCACTATTTTTGTAAGAAACAAGTGCAGAATTTCAATGCCCTTTTAGCTCCAAATTGGTTTGGAAGTGGCCTATATGCAGTTTTTCACTATTGCTTGTGTTCTTAGTGGATTTGGGAACAAACCACCTGCAGATTTTTCAC
>NW_021325294.1:0-204 GCF_001605985.2 Dendrobium catenatum | reverse complement strand
GAGCACAATAAAATAAAAAAAATTGTGTAGCGGACCCCACATAGTGGGATAAAAATTTGATGATGTTTTTGGATCAAACTCAAAATAAAATTCAAACAAAAAAGAGTGGTGGATAAATATGGGTCAACCTAACTTTCCTAAATTTCAGTCTGATATTATAATTATCGGATCATATCTAAGTCACAGTCGATAATATCTAGTTAT
>NW_021325293.1:0-237 GCF_001605985.2 Dendrobium catenatum | reverse complement strand
GGCATTCTACAAGAGTAATTGATTTGTGTATTATTTATTTTGTAATGAATTTTTTTTATAATTATATCATTACATCATTATATCAATCTAATTACTATGTAACATCTATTTTTTTATGTGTTTCTTATGTGTGTTTATTTGAAGGCTGCATTTAGTTTTGATGTAGTGAACCTTAGATTTTTTTTAATATATTGTAAACATTATTTTTCTCTATAGATTATGTGAGAAATATGAGTG
>NW_021325292.1:0-10470 GCF_001605985.2 Dendrobium catenatum | reverse complement strand
GAATTGAATCCAATTTGGGTTTAGAAATGATATTGTTGGGAATATATTGAATAGGCTTAAGGATATAAAGTGTTATTGGACTAAGTGGGTGTTTAAAATAAATGAATGGTTCAGATGTATTTCGTTAAAATAAGGCAAGATTATTTGGCCAAGGGAACAATAATCAAATAGAAGGAAATTGATTTTGAAGAAACTTTTGGCCCTATGGTTCAGACATTGAAGTAATAAGGGTATTTACTTAAAATTTATCTATTTTAAAAGGTTTAGTATTTCAAGATGGATGTTAAGAGTACCTTTTTCAATGAGGTGATATAAAAGGATGTTTATGTTGAACTAACCTAAAGGTTTTAAAAATTCAAAAATTCGCCCAAGTCATGGTGTTTAAATTGTAAAAAGTATTGTATATTTGAACTAAAATAGGCCCTCTATGGCATGGTAATGAAGAGATTAAACACTTTTATATTACAAAAGATCATTTGTTAAAGAAAGTATGGACACCACTTTTCTTAAAAATGATAGGAGATGGATATAGCTCTTTGTTCAAATATATGTTATGATATCTTGTTTGGATCCACCAATAAAAAATATTTGTGATGATTTTTCCAAAAAAAAAGAGTAAGAGAAATTTAAAATGAGTTTGATGGGAGGCTTAAGCTATTTTCTTAGTTTTAGTAATAAAAATGAATTGAGGATTGGAAAATTTCTTAGTCAGTAATATATTAAGGATATCCTTTAGAAATTTTAGATTGCATTTAATGGCTAAATGCTAGTTAGTACCAAACCACAAAATGAGTTATCTATCATTGCAGTTAGTATAGAACTCTAAGAAATTTGTTGTACAAAAAGAAATTAGAAGGAAATTAGATTATTACTTTACTTGACTGCTAGCAGATCAGATATTATATTATAGTATTCTTCTTAATGTATAATTCTCAGTTGATCGAAAGGCACCACATATAATTTATTGGTTAAGGATTATGAGATATCATTTGGGAATGCAAAATTTAGGGATATTGGTACCTAAGCATAGCTCTTCTTGTTGAAATCATTAGATAAATTCTAATTCAAATTTTGTAGGATGTAGGGTTGATAAAAAATTACTCTAGAAATTATTAATTCATAGGAAAACCTTTTTTTTTCTTAGTCCTAATAGCATAATGAATTCAGTAGCCCTTTCTAACTACTAAAGTAAGAATACATTGTCTTAAGTTAGTTGTGTGGTCTTACATGAGTTCTTTAGTTAAAAATAACAACTATCTAATTAGGAATTTTCTATTACGCCTTATTCAATTTTTTTTTTTTTATAATAACAAGTATTATATATATTTCAAAAAATCTTATTCAATATTCCTAGATACCAAGCATATAGATATAAGGCATCAAATTCATTAGAGATTATGTGGCTTAAAGGAGAATTTGAATTTGCACTATGGTTGCTATTGAGAATCACCTTGTAAATATTTTTTTACAAAATTACTAGCATTTGATACGTTTAGGCAATGTAAGAACTAGATTTTGGTGTGATTGATCTTAATGCTAAAAGTTAATTTCTACAAATATAAATTTGTAATGTATTAATGTGTTTGTTAATTTTCTTATAAGTTGTTAGTGTTTTTTTATTTCATTGTTATGTTTGTTAGTATTATTTTTATTTCATTAGTTTTATGTTTTGTTTTCTTGTTCAATTAATATTATGTTTTTTTTGTTTTGTTTTTCATTGTTAAATTCAATAGTCTTCGGGTAATTGGATTTAATATAGTTTGTGTTTATCATGTCTTGAGTTTTGATTTTTTTATAAAGTACAAACTTTTTCATATTAATAAACGATTCTAATAGAGTGTATATGAATTTTTTTCTGAGTTGAGCCATGGGACATAGAATTTTTAAAAGCATATCATAATGCAAACAATGTCATCATCAAATCTGTACTATCATGATTTTTATTCTTGTACGCTCAAGAGACGTTTTATTCAGTGTTAGTTACTTTTGTCGCATAGGTATGTATGAATTTATTTTGTATAATAATGATCCTATAATCATTTCTAATGTGGATGAACATAGCCTCCATGATACGATCATGTATGACATTTTGATTGTCATTGGCATAAACAGGTGTTTTCGTATCTGTAATGATCATAAATGGTTAAAAGCCCTGTAAAAAAATGACTCCTACTTCGGGAATGGCAGTTTATGAAAAAGTATTTATTTTTTTGGTTGTTTTCTATTTGTAGGTATGATAAGTCTCCTGTATATTTTGGAAATTATAATCAGATATGATCCGCATTTTGTTACTATTTAATAGGACAATTTTTTTCCTTTAATAGAAAGGTTTTTTTAATGGTTTTTTCTTCACACAGAAACATTACTAATTGATTTCTCCATTAACTAATCCGTCAAATTCTAAAGGCCAAAATCTAAAATTTATATGTGGGTTCTTCTTGATTTATATTAGTGGGCTGAATCATTGAAATAAAGGTTGAGTGGTTCACTCCTTTTCTAAGTTCATGCCTAGTTCTAATACCCTTACTTAGTCTTTTTAAAATCAATTCTTTTTTGTGATTCTTAGAAAATTTTTATTCTCTAGGAAAAGTGTTTTTACCATTCCTATAAATGAACACCTTACATCCAAACACATGCAAATATGAAAGATTAAGTGTTCTACCCTTAAGAAGTTTATAGGGTATCTTGTTCAACATGGATCTACCAATTAAGAACATAACAAGCTGTACTATCCGCTTCAGCCCAAACATTTTTTGGAAATGAATATTCAGCTAATATGGCTTTAACGACTTCTTTCAAAGTTTTATTTTTTTTCTTGATTCTGTATAGGTTTTTAAACTTAAGTTATTACCCAAAGGCTAACCAAGAGGGGGGGTGAAATTACTAATTAAAAAAATTCTCATGGATTTTTAATAAAAATCCATTTTAATAACTTTCCAACTTTGATTATATTTTGAAATGAGCTATTCAACCATAATAACAAAATTGCATAAAATAAAAATACAAAAAATAAAATAACACAAAGATTTATAGTGGTTCGATCAAACATGACCTATATCCACTCATTGAAGACTAAATGTTCAGGTATAAGATTATTACCAAAAGTGACTCTCTTTTAGCACCCACAGAAAGGTGAATAAGCCTTTATAAATTCCCTCTCTTCCACCTATCACTGGTGCGGTAGAGTACCATCATCATTTCACACTCTCCAAGTATCGACAGAGTATCGACGTCTGTTCACACTCCCTTGAAACCCCCTCCAAGTATCTTCTCCCTCTATCAAACTCCACCCTTTCCTCTCTCCTTTTCAAGCTCTCTCTTCAAGTTTTATCTAGAAAAAATGAAGCCTCAATGGCTGCCAAAGACACTTTACAAGTGCATTGACAAAGCTTAAATAGAAGAGCTCTAAAAAGGCTCTTAAATGCACCAAACTGACATTATTGTCCAGGACGATCGTGGGATCGCCTCATATGATGCACTTAAAAGAGGGCTTCAAAAAACCCTAAAAACTCAATTTTGGCACCATAAATCATCCAGGATGATTGAAGGATCATTCTGTATGATGTGCTTAAAAAGAGGGCATAAAAAAAATAAAAAAACTTAATTTCGGTGCAAAAATCATCCTGGACAATCGCAGGATTGTCTAGTACGATGTGCAGAATTTAACCTGATAGTCCCGTACGATATTAGGATAGTCCAGGATGATTAGTACAAAATTATACACATCATCCAGGATGATATTATGGATCAACCGGGATGATTGGAAGAAAAATTATGGTATTTCGGCTTGGACGATTTAGGAAAATCAAGTATGTCGGCAAACATTGTCCAGTATGATATACAGATCGTCCAGGATGATCGGATTAAAAAATTTAACCATAATTAATCACCTAATCACTAGATCAATTTAAGCATGATTTGTATTAATCATACGTGATGATCTAGATCATCTTGGATGATTAGAATAAAAATTAAATCTTAAAATCTTGCCTACTAGATCTCACTTCCATGAGTGTGTGTGCATTGTCACCAAGCAAGCGTACTCCCTTACAAGACTTGACTCAAGTAATCAAAAAATATATTAATGAATATTACGGACCCTTTACAACATAATATTATTTAACCAAATCTTGAGCTCTGATTCTTTATTTGATGTTACATGGTATTCCTAAAATTTTAGTATACACACAAACAAATATAGAAAAAAAATATTATGAGATATAAAGATGTTTGTTATAATAAAAAACATAAAACTCATGAGCTCGAGTTACAACAATACCTCTAGAGTTATTAATTTAGAACAATAAAAATTAGATTAGAAGGTTATGGTGTGGTTCCCTAATCCCTGGGTCTAAGTA
Organism: Dendrobium catenatum; assembly: GCF_001605985.2. Lineage (NCBI taxonomy): Eukaryota > Viridiplantae > Streptophyta > Magnoliopsida > Asparagales > Orchidaceae > Dendrobium > Dendrobium catenatum. Next base: position 6,112 of record NW_021325292.1, on the reverse strand, counting down.
AGGAGTTGCTTAGACTCCTGTGGTTATTTTATATTATTGTTTACGAGACATAGAAGTCATTCCTAGTGTTGATCTTATTTACTCCTCAGTTGTATAAGGAAAATAGGAAAGTGTCATAATGATAGGAATAAATCAAGGTGAGATTAAAGAGAATTGAGTTGAGGCAAAACGTGGCATTAACATGAAAGTTAATGTCTTTTTAATTAAGAGAACAAGAGGGGGTAATCTTAGCTTCGAAGTAATGACTGTAGGCTTACTCATTTTCTTTTGAGAGAAAGTTTCATTCTCTAAAGTGGCAAAGAGGATGAGCCTTAGAATTCACAGACGTTTGCTAATGCTGGCCATATTTTGCAGCTTAGACTTGAGATAGTATGAGATCAAATAGTATTGTGAAGAAAAACCATAAAAAACCTTTCTATTTAAAGAAAAAATGTCATATTAAATTAGTACAAAATGGATCATATGTATAATTTTAAAATCATACAGGATGACTTATTTCATACATACAAATAGAAACAACCAAAAATGAAATGACTTTTATAAACTGCCTATTCCCGAGGAGTCATTTTAACAAGGCTTATTTATAACCATATGATCATACAGACGAACACCTTTTTAGCCATGACAATCAAAATAATAATGATCGTATATTGAGGCTATATTCATCCTCATTAGAAATTGATAATAGGATCATATATACAAAATATAATTTCATACATACGATCTGACAAAAGTAACTAACACTGAATAAACGTCTCTAATCGTACAAGAAAAAAATCATTGATAGTACAGATGATGATGACATTGTGCATTATGATATGCTTTAAAAATCTATGTTCCACGTGCTCAACTAAGAAAAAAATCATATACACTCTATAGAATTCTTATAATATAAAAAATTTGGACTTTTTAAAAAATCAAACTCAAGACATGATAAACACAAACTATATTAAATCAAATTACCCGAGATCTATGACATGTAACAATGAAAAACAAAACAAAAAACATAATATTAATGAAAGAAAAACAAACATAACTAATAAAATAAAAAAACACTAACAAACATACAAATAGTTAGAATTTTTTTCATCTTCGTAAGGATGAAGAGGGCCCCCACATTTTCATACTCTTGATGGTGTTTGTATGAAGATGACATTGTACAGTATGATCCATGTAGAAAAATAATTAATTTGTCTAGACAAAATGGTACCCATCTAATTCATGCTCTGGATGACATACGTACGAACATGACATCATACTGTACAAACAGATCAGAAAAATAATGAATTCGTTGGGATGAAAAGGAACCTATCCAATTTGTACTTTAAACGGCATACATATGACCACAACATCATATAATATGATTCATACTTAGAAAAAATTTATACCTGCTGTTCGTTTGGCTGCTCGTAGGGGAAAATAACTAAACAAATTGTCCCATATAAAATGACTTTGTGCAGTACAGTTATTTTAAAAAAATTATAATTTTAAATACTCCCCTAGTGTGCGTGTGCACAATAACTCTATTATAATCACACTCTCATAGACTTAATAAAATAAAAAAATATAGACTTCATTTACAATGAATCTGAATCTAATTTGATTTGAAGTCTTTCATAAAAAATATACATGTTGCAAGAATATAATAAAAAAAATTAATTTGTAATTATCTCAATATCTCTACCTTTTGATATGATGGAAAAATAATTATTTATTGATTAACATGGATTATCCTAAAATTCTCCTCTATGCACCCCCTAAAGAATAAACATGTGAATATATGAAAGTTCCATGAAGCACACCAATATTATTATATAATATACTATATTATAATTGATTTTTAAAACATAAAAAAACCCTAAAGACAAACACAAATGACAAATAAACATAAACAAAAAAAAAAATATTACTCCTCCTTTTTAAACAATAAAGGAATAAGAACGCGTGATAAAAAGATGTTTAAATGAGAACCATAACTAATTGATCTTGAAGAGATTGAAATAATATTGCATATAGATGAAAAAGAAGATTCAAAAAGTTTAATTAAGATACATTAGAAAGAAAAATTTACCAAGGTGCATTAAGCATTCTTAGACCATTACAGATTAAGCCAGGATTATTGCAAAAGTGAGGAAATGGGGATTAGTTAATTTTACTTTCAATATAAAATATAATTAAAAATTTAGTTGATTGAATTAAAAGTTAGATGATGAGGAAAGAAACATATTCATTGGGCGACATGTACGCAAATACATTACGCATCTTTTCAAATATTTATGACACACTTATGCATCTTTTTCTATGTGGGATAATTTTATACCTCTTTTCATTTTATGAACTATTGCACATTTTTTCAATTTTTGTACACACAACACATTTCTTTTTGATTTAACACTTTTTTTATTTGGTTTTTCTAAGATTAATAATCTAAAAAATTAAATTTCTCTAAATACAAAAATAATTATGTTGAAAAAAGAAATAAAAAATAATAAGACATCAAAATTATAATAATAATATTCAAATTATATTTGACTAAAAAGAATATGAGATTGATATCCATAACTTGATGAAGTTATAAGTTAATTTGAATTTTTGAAAAATTAAATTTCATAATAAAATTAATTTTGTAATGCAAGTTAATTTATAACACTTTTTAGATCAATTTAAACAGGATTTTCATTTAGGCAAACTCACATTTCAAATAAGGAACGAAAACAACTAAACAAAATATGACATTTTTATTGATATCATCAAGATCGAATACATTAAAGCTATTCATATCAATAAACATTACTTCTAAACAACATGACATCAACACAAATCTAAACACATAAACAAGTATTACTGAAAGAAATAAACACAAATATCATCACATCATCAGGAAAGGACTGGCCAAGAGAGAAGAGAGAGAAGCTCCCCAAAAGTAGGAAGAATTTCAAAGAAGGCTTTGAACGATTCGGGAGCTATTGTGGGATATGGATGAAGGTGGCCGGTCATCTAAGGATGATCGGAACACCAAAAATTTGATATCTACCCCGAGTCCAATCATGTTGGATTCAAGAGGTAGATTCTCCTTCAATCGAATCTCTTCTTTTAGGATTTTGGAATCTCCTCTAGTCATAAAAGAGGGAGGATTAAATGCTATGAAAAAACCTTTGCCAATTTCAGGCAAAGGTAAGGAAATAATTTCGTCTTTGAATGATACGCCAAAACCTTTATCGGCTATCATTGTTGGAGCAAATGATAAGGAAGCATCATCATCAGGAGGTAGTTTTGCTGATATTTTAAAGAAGGACATTGATATTCCAATTTCTTCTTCAAAATTGGATATTCCTAATGTGTGGATTAAAAAACCTCACATTAAAATAAATTTTAGTGAAATACACGAGGATATTGGAGATGAAAATGTTGTCATTCTTGACAAGGAAAAAGAAAAAACTAATGTTCAAGTTTTAAACAATTCCTTGGTTGTTAAAATTCTTAGAAAAAATTATCCTTTTTCTAAGTGTTCTTTTGAATTAAGAAAGCAATGGTCAAAATTTGGATGATTTCATATTACATTGCTTGGTCTAGATTGGCTCCTTTGTTCATTTCATTCTCATGAAGCCACGGAGGAAGTTTTTAACGAAGGTCCTTAGCTTGTAGTGGGTTTTGTGGTAGGCTTAGACAAATGGTCTCCTACCTTCTCTCCTTATTCTTTAAATGGAATTTATTCTCCAATTTGGGTTCATATTTCTCATTTGCCACTACACTGTTGGGATAAATCCACTATCACTAGAATTGTTTCTAGAATTGGAACTCCAAATGTTTAGATGGGGGAGAAGGGAATTTGCTTGAGATTGCATTCGAGTAAATTTGAATTCTAAGCTCCCCTCTGAAATTTGGGTGGAAGGAATTCATGGTTGATTTTTTCAAAAGTTTGAGTATGAATATCTATCATCTTTTTACTTTAAATGTGGAAAAATCAGCCATATTGATTTCGTGTGTCATAATACAACACATAATCAAAATCCTATTGTTAAAGAGGCCCCATGTTCTTTTCAATATGAAAATAATTCTTTTGGACCTTGGATGCATGTGAAGTTCAAAAAAAATAGGGGAATTATTCTAGAAAAAAAGATTTTTAAAGTTATCTCAAACATGGATAAATCAGATGAAGTGTGTGTTAACAACAAAAATGCTGCCTTGGAAGATGCTGAAGGAGACGGGATTTCTGGTTCAAAATTTTCTATTGATACTTTGACAGCTTGTGACGTTGATGGAAACAAGGAAGAAGAAGACAAGGCAGTTAGATGGGATGCTGAATCTTCCACTGTCCATCCTATGATTGCTGAAAAATTAAAAATTCAAATCCCACAAACTATGGAGGAGAACTGTCCGGTGGAAAAATTTCAGGAATTACAGAATTTAAACTCTGAAATTTGTTTGGTTGATCCAGTGGAAGTGGAGTGCAGTAATTTGAATCCCAACATCAATATTTTGAAATCAAAATCTGAATTCAAAATTCCTGAAATTGTGGAAGCTATTAAGGAAGGAGTTGAAGCTGTTCCTACCAATTCAATTCAAGTTACTAAATTTCGGGTAGATAACAAACCAATTTTTGAATTAAAAAATGCAGATTTTCAGGAGGTTTTTGCAACTCCTTCAACTGAATTGGCGGCTGGTTATAGCATTAATGCTGAACCAATTGTTAATTCAGCTTCTATACCTGAATTAAAAAACAATTTTTGCTTAAAAAGAGATACTTCTCCACTTTTGGACATCTCATTGAATTAAAAAAAAAAAAACTACTCTTAAAAAAGACAATAGTCTTTTTAAGAAGAGTAAATCCCCCAGATCTAAGCCCACATTGTTCAAAGAACTTCAAGGATTAGGACCGGTGAAAGATAATCCTAGAAGGAAGATGGCTGAAATCAAAGTGAGGAACGACATGAGAGGTTCTTCTTATCTTTTATCTCAATAAAATGCAAGATGGTTCTCCTGGTGACAACAACATAGTTGGTAGATACTTGAAGATGGAGCAAATTATCAAGAATTTTGGATTAATGCTATCTTTGGAAGCTGACTTTGGAGATTGGAAAAATCTTATGGAATATCTATCAATGATATTCTTAAGTGATTGTTGGATTTTATTGATAAAATGTACTATCTTTTTTATCTTTTATTGCTTCGTTTTGTATCTAATTTGTTATCTTAAACTTTTTTTAATTGATTTTGGAATCATTACTAAGTCTTATTCTCTAACTGGATGGGAACTCTGAGATACTAATCAACCCTCGGGTTGTTTATTTCTTTGGTATCCCCTGCATCTCAACAGTTTCAAAATAGGAATTAGTGGGTTTCATATCATTTATAAAGTTTAATTTAACAAATTTAAGTCCACAAAGGTACCTTTTTCTTATTGAAAAAGGAACCATTAGCTTCATTTACCTAGTTTGTATTAGGTTGTCTTTTGTTTTATAATTAATGCAATTATGCATTTCTTTAAAAAAAAAAATCAGGAAACGACTGGCAAAAGAAACTACAAAGAAATACAACTAAAACTTTAAAGGACCCTGATCTAGAGGAGAAGGTTGGTTGAAGACTGAGAAATAGCTATTCATCATGGCTGCATTCATGTTCACTGAGTCAAATAGACCTCAGATCCACCTCATATCTTGTTGGTACTATGCATCCTGCTTATTTAAATGTGTTTGAATTTGATCAAAACATTGATAAAAATGACTCTCAAATTGATCAAATTGGTGGACCATCTCTTGAAAGTAGTTCTAATCAGGTCCCTGAGCAGGTACAGGTGCTCTCCCTTCTCCCTCAATATCCTTACTTGAATTCTCATTCCTCCCAAAATGAGATTGAAAAGAGGCATCGGTGAAGTATATTGACACTTCAGTTGGAGGATCAGGATGAATGATGTTGAAGTTATTTTTTCAAAATGTAGGTCACTAAATATCCTGGAGCAATATTTTTCTTTCTCTTATGAGAAGGAAACCCAATTTCAGAAAAAGTTATGAATGTAATCAAAAATGAGTTGGGCCTCATCAATTGGTTGTCCAGTCATGATCAAATAGGTAACGGTTGTTGCAAATCTATTTTCATGACTTATGTTTTGATG
>NW_021325291.1:0-204 GCF_001605985.2 Dendrobium catenatum | reverse complement strand
TGAAGCTCTTCGGTTTCCTGTATCGGCTGCATTGTGCTTAAGGTCAAAGTTTCATATTTATCAACACCGCTCAAGTATGACTTTGTCTTTAGCACTGTGCTCAGCTTTTCTTTAATCCAAACCATCACGCTTAATCGATGAGCTTTATTCAATGCATAATTTTTAATACAATCACTAATTAGATTCATTTGTGGCATCTCTCCC
>NW_021325290.1:0-282 GCF_001605985.2 Dendrobium catenatum | reverse complement strand
TTGTCCTTCCTAGACTTAGCTTTCTCCTCACCTTTTTTCTTTTCTTTGCTCGAATGATCTTGAAGTGTAGGGCAAACGGCTCTCACATGTCGAGGTTTCCTGCATTCAAAACAAACAACATCAGAAGATCCCTTAACATATTTGTGATCCTTACCTTTCCTCAAACTTTGATAATGCTTTTGTTTCTTCCTTAGAAAGCTTTTGAATTTTCTTGTGATGAAGGCAACATCATCGCTTTCAGACCAGGAAGATTCAGAATCCGATTTGTGCGCCTTCAGTGCG
>NW_021325289.1:0-214 GCF_001605985.2 Dendrobium catenatum | reverse complement strand
GTTTTCTAAGTAGGAGTGGTCTTGGACAACCACCAGGAATATCCCAAAGAGAAGGGATGTGGAGGAAGAGGCTTTGAAAAGGAGAGGCTAGGGCTACTGGAAAGCTATGTAATTCCTATCTAAAACTCTGAATAAGAAATTACTAGGCTAAATCCAAATCCAATAAGAATTTAATTGGATTCAAATTAAGGACTTTATTGGGGATCATTATTTG
>NW_021325288.1:0-316 GCF_001605985.2 Dendrobium catenatum | reverse complement strand
ATTTGATGGGTGGACTGGGAGTTGTTGATGCTGAGCTAGGAGCTCAGCGTTCATCTTCCTTCTTTGCCTCCTTGTAGGCCTTCCTCCAGATGAGGATAGCTCAGCATCGTATTTCCCAGGTGCAGATAACCTGGTTGACAGAGTAGTGGTGTTTGCAGTCACCACGGAGATTCTTCCATCAGCCACAATCCTCTTGGTGGCTGGGATGTCAGGCTGTGATAGCCTCTTGAATACAGAAATTCTCCCACGAGAATTTTCAGCAACAGGTCGTTGTGCCGGCAGATGCACACGACGGGTGACAGCTTCATCAGCATTG
>NW_021325287.1:0-249 GCF_001605985.2 Dendrobium catenatum | reverse complement strand
AAAATTAGTACAAACAAAGAGGAAAAACTGCTGTTCGCAGAGAGAAAACAGCCCAAGTAGTGGAAAATCTGAGAGAAATTTAAGAGAAATTCGTAGGAAATCAAAGCAAACACTTGTATTCCACCAGTAGATGAAAAGCACTTGCAAGATACAATTTTCCTTCAATTCGAGAGGAAGGAAATACTCTCCACAATCTCCGGCAACGCCAAGATTCCAAGAACAAACCCTAGATCTCAAATAAGATTCAAA
>NW_021325286.1:0-322 GCF_001605985.2 Dendrobium catenatum | reverse complement strand
CCAGAAATTAGTGACACATTTATGTTCCTTTCAACGGTAAAGGACATATGGGATGCTGCCAGACAAACCTACTCCAAAGCTCGTGACGCGGCCCAAATCTTTGAAGTTAAAGTCAAAGTTGGAAGCACGAAGCAGGGGAGCAAGACTGTGACGGAATATGCCACCATTCTACAAAATTTGTAGCAAGAACTTGATCACTATAGGTGCATTGAAACCAGATGTCCGGAGGATGCTGCTATCCTAAAGAACTTTATTGAAAAAGATAGAGTTTGTGATTTTCTTGCAGTACTCAATGCAGAATTTGACCAAGTTAGAGTTCAGA
>NW_021325285.1:0-276 GCF_001605985.2 Dendrobium catenatum | reverse complement strand
TAATAATAATATAATGAAAATAATAAAAATTACTATTTTTTAAAGTAATTTAAAATTTACATATTATTCTAAAATGATTTTTAATTTCAAATTAAAGAGGATAAAAATTCGAGCAATTCGATATATTACACGAATTTTTCTGATAAAAATACAATTTCAAGTGATTTTTAAAGGTTAAATTGGTTAGAAAACATTTAAAATAAAAGAAAAAGCCCAGAAAAGCCCTAGGCCAACACTTGGTGTGTTCGGGTTCGTCCCGTGGTTCTGGGGAAATGA
>NW_021325284.1:0-219 GCF_001605985.2 Dendrobium catenatum | reverse complement strand
GGTTTCCTACATTCATAATAAATCACTTCATTAGAAATCTTGACATTTTTGTTAAACTTACCTCTATTTCATTGTCGGCGTCTCTTCTACTTCTCCTTTAGAAAGCTTCTAAATTATCTAGTCTTTAATGCAATATCGTCTTCATCCTCAGGTTGTGAGTGTTCACTCTCTGACTCTTCCATTTTTAGTGATATATTCTTCTCCTTTCGTGGTTCACCT
>NW_021325283.1:0-1145 GCF_001605985.2 Dendrobium catenatum | reverse complement strand
AAGAACATCTAAAATTCAATCATGTCCCATCATTAAATAGGTCTTCAGTGGAGGCATCTTCATCTCCAATTGTATCTATGAATGTCAAATCTTCATCATCTTCAATATTACCCATTTTTCTCTTCCCTGTTCAATAAGAATGATTTTTTTTAGGAGCCTTTTGCATTAAAAAAAAACCTATTACAAACTACTAAGTGATAGAAAAACTATCACAATCCTCTTTTAACAAAGAAAGAAAAGGAGGAAACTTATTAAAACTTAGATCATCCAAAAAAAATCACCAAGTAAAGCAAAGTTAGCACAAAAATCGGCTAACTTATTACATTTTCTATGAGAAAAATGAAATAAAAAATTCTCAAAATCTTTCAAAAAAGATAAGTCTTCCGCCATGTCATTATCCATTTTTCCAAATGCTTTATCAACCGAACCTTGCAGATACTTGACAACATTGTAATTGTCTCCCTCAATTATAATCCCTTTGACTTCCATCATCCATTCTTGTAGTATCATTTTCAAAGATCGAAAAGCCAAAAGCTTTGATGGTTTGGTCACATAAAAAGGCGGCCTTCCGACGACCCAGTTAGGAGAGTAGAGGTATTAGATTTGACTTGTGTTAAGAAAGGTAGGGGTAGACCTAAAAAGACTTGGTTAGAAAATATTAGGAATGACCTTTCTTTATTAGATTTAAACGAGAATTTGGCTTTTAATAGGACACAATGGAGAAAAAGGATTCATGTAGCCGACCCCACGTAGTGGGATAAAGGCTTGATGTTGTTGTTGTTGTTGTTGGAAAGCCAAAAGCTTTAGGAAACCACTATCCCAATGAATACATTTGAACTTAAAGGAAAGTAGAATCTTCCCTTGTGATATCTGAAAACTCCAGCAATACCAGCTTCATTAGACTTCACTAACGCAACATCAATATTGACTTTAATCCATTCGAGTAGAGGAGGGTGCGAAGATTGAGAATACAACTGAGGAAGCTGGTTAACACCTAGTGGTTCGAAAAGATATTAAATCTTATTGAAATTAACATAAAGCTAATTGCATTTGAAGCAATACGAATGATTAATGTGTTGTTAATTGTATATATTTTAAATGTAATAGCACTTAAGAAATTATGAGATACCTTTGTTTGCTTGTTT
>NW_021325282.1:0-267 GCF_001605985.2 Dendrobium catenatum | reverse complement strand
GGTTTGGAAGACCATTGTCTGGTGATGAAGGTCGGAATGACCATAGTAAGCGACTAAGGTCTGGAGGACCATAGTCGGCAGGAGACCGGGGTCTGAAAGACCATTGTCTGGTAGAACTCTGGGCGTCAAGTGGTGGTTTGGCAGAGCACAAAGCCTCAAGTGGTTGTCCGGCGGAAGTCCGGAGTGGTTTTCCGGCGAAAGTCCGGACATCAGTTGGTCGAGGAAGGCAGGGGCCTCAAGTGGTGGTCCGGCGGAGCAACGACGTCA
>NW_021325281.1:0-577 GCF_001605985.2 Dendrobium catenatum | reverse complement strand
GAGAATAAGGGACTCAAACAGAGAAAACGTATCAAGCATCTAACTATAAAATGGAAATAGTAACTAAACAGTTGTCTGCCACAAGAAATACAGTTGGAAACTAAAGATAATTCAGGGTACTAAACTAGAGATAATTCATGGTGATGTTTGCAAACAATAATTAAATAAGAACCAATGAAAAAAAATATTCACAAATAAATTAAGAATTGCATTTTCATGAATCCAACAATAAATTAATATTTTTCAAAATAACTAAGGTACATAAGCAGTTTTTTTTTTACTTAAGTAATGCAAGGATGCTGGTTGCTAGCTGAAAAGCCACAATTTTTTCTTTCTTGGATGCTAGAGGATCGTCTCATTATGTTACCCAAACAATGATAAATTCTCTAAAAATATAATAACGGCAAGTTTTTCAAAGTGCAATGCAACTCATAAAGGTTTTTTTTTTTTGTCTTCAAATGTAAAGTGCAACGGGAAGCGTCTCTCTTAATACTAGAGCATTCAAGAGTTATATATCATATATACATATATTATGTGCCTATATGTGGGCTCCGAAAATTCGGCCTCGGCCTCCACT
>NW_021325280.1:0-926 GCF_001605985.2 Dendrobium catenatum | reverse complement strand
GGGCGAGGCCCCGTGGTTTTTTCCCTTTTTGGGTTTTGCATGTAAAAATTATGGTGTTCATATTCTCTTTTCTGTTTGTGTGCTGAATACTCGTACAACGCTCGCACGTGAATTTACAAACTCAATCGCCACGTATATTCTAGCACTCAACAATTATTATTATTATCAGGCTTAAACATAGCATGTTGTTGAAGAAGGCTGACGACAACGTCAACATCATTCCATTTCAATTTTTGATAGTTTTAAATTTTGTAAATCTTTATTAACAGCTCAGAGCTCGCATTATTGTACGAGATACCGTCTTCTTTCTCTTAGAAACATTTCAAATCCAACTCTCCAAGCTTGGTTTGTCTCGTCAGTAGTACTGCCTGTGATTGATATGGATATAAACCAAAGTAGTCCAAGGGGAAAGCCCTTACTACTTCAATAGTTTTTTTACTATCATTAGTGGCCAACTCTCCATTTGAAACAAATTATTCTGTGTAGAGTTTGGACGTAGTCCAAAGACTAATAAAAATACATCGCGTCACCTCAAAAGTGTACCGTGCTCCTTACTAAGCATGGTGCCGGCGCTCGATAACACGCTCTATACCGAGCGGTAACAGACGGTTCACCCGTCCGGTATCCGTACAGAATAATCTCTCCAGCAGTGAAGATGACCATTCGGTATCTTCTTATTTTTTAATTAAAAGGTATATTAAAAAAATGCATATGTTTAATATTTCAATATTTTATGAAGATTAACATTAAGGGATAAAATATAATTTGCAAGAGATACTATAATATTTATGTCAAGAAATAAATCAAAAGGCCTAACCAAATTCAATTGATCCTATTAATATAGTATATCAGCTCCAATTGCTACATTAATTTCCCATTAGGGAAGGCTTTAGTACACTATAATAGATATTAGCTAAGGATGAAGC
>NW_021325279.1:0-1888 GCF_001605985.2 Dendrobium catenatum | reverse complement strand
TGTGATTGGTTGGTTCAAATCACAATGGCTGCATGACATTAATTGCAAATGATTCTGCCACTGACAATCACTAGCAATCGTGGAAACGTGGCATTGGCGCATGCAGTTTCCACTTAGTTTTCTCAGCAGTTTCCATACACTGTTGGATCATTTGCAATATTGAATAGATGGTGGTGATTTCGTCGGATGACGATCTGAATGATTAAGAGCACCGGACCATTCAGACATGAAATAGAATAATGAGATATAGATCATTGATTTTTAAGATCAATTATCCATATATTGTACAGGTTAAACATTTATTAAACTAACACTAGGTGATGAAGAAATTCTTGATCTAAAAATGGTTAAACAAAAATTGGTGAAACATTAAATATAGCTTAAATGGAATTGACAGAAAAATGGAGAATGATTTTTGAGGTCTTAAACATGATTTTGAAAACATTATTTAAATATAAAGATCCAAAACTAGGGTTTAGGATTAACCATGACCCAATGGATGTAAATAACCAAAACTAGGCTCATTTTTCTTATTGAGATATCAAGCACACTTCTTATGAAGGGCTCAAAGCTTAGGAAGGTCCAGATCACCAAATATCAACCTTGGATAAAGTTATTAGTAAGAGCCACTAATAAGGTGAAACAAATTGGATTCAACTTGGGAAATGTGAAGGAGCTTCTTAGGAGATGAAATGAATATAGCTCTAGTCTGGAGAGCTTGAGTGTAGTAAGAGAGTACTAATAGCTTGGAATAAGCCATTTTCCTCACTTAGCCCAATTCAAACCCTAGCATGCTTGTGGATGGGTGGGATTATTTTGGAAGATTTCTAGGATGAATGCCAGGTATTAGGGTAGTTATAAGAAAATTAATCAAGCAGGGAAGGATAATGATAGGTAAAGGCTATTTTGTACTAACATTGGTATATTGGACCATTGGTCTCACTTTAGCTGAACCAAAGGGTGTGCAGAAAGTGCCCTGATGGCACTAGAAAGTGCTCTGATTCCACTTCAAAGTGCTCTGATGGCACTAGAAAGTTCGTTAGAGATGTTAAGCCCTTATGAACTGGCTCAAGGCTAATAAAGAGATAGAGAGGTGAATTAGTATTTAAAACAAACACAATCTTAAATCCAAAAATAAGATTCACCACAATAAAAACCAACGATGCGGAAATTAAACGTGGAAGCAATAATAAGAAAAGAACACACCAGATTTATAGAGGTTCGGTCAAACCTTGACCTACGTCCACTCCTTCGAGGCACCCTCCAAGTATTGCACTAAACTAAGTGTCTCTCCTTTAGCCCCCACAGCTAGGCAGAGAAGCACTTAAAAAATCACTTCCACCTTCCCCGGTGCGGCGGAGAAGCGGGGTCCTTTGACACCAAAGTGAACTTCTTCTTCGCTGAACTTCCCTCGAGACAAGCCTTGAATCCGAAGGTATTAAGATGCAAGCCTGCCGGAGCAACCGTGTGGAATTCCACTCCACACTCCCTTGATTCCCCCCTCACAGGATCTTCTCCCTCTCTCAAACTTCACCCGTTCCTCACTCCCTTTCAAGCTTTCTCTTTAAGTATCCCTCTCAAGAACGAAGCTACAATGGGTGCCAAAGACACTTACAAAATGTCATTTCATAGCTTAAATAGAAGAGCTAAACACGAGCTCATTAATGCAAGTTGCCAACTTTATCGTCTATGATGATAGACATATCGTCCTGGCCGATTAGTTCAAATATGAGTAAAATCATCCTGAATATCACCCTGAATTGAAGCTGGCCAATGTCTAATCGACCCGAACGATCTTGTGATCGGCCCAGACGATCTTGCGATCGGCCCAGACGAAATCACCATAAATTACTTTCCAAAATTGCTAGAGAAATTTTGGAAAAATTAT
>NW_021325278.1:0-513 GCF_001605985.2 Dendrobium catenatum | reverse complement strand
ACCACTGTTGACATAAGAATTTGAAATGTCCGTTGGGGGGATTTAGTTCATGGATGAGTTGAGAATCTTGTAGCATTTCTTGGAACCAACATGTTCTATTTGCACCATTTGTTTGCTCCCTATTAATTGTTATTCATGAATGAGGAGTTTCATATCATCACTTTACAATGATGCTTGTTGAAGAGAGCCTTGAATCGTTGCTTGTTCATTTGCATATATTGAGAATTTGCTTTCACTCGCTTGCTTGTATAATGATAACAATCACAAATCTATTATTGCATATATCACATGTCTTTGCTTGTAAGATTAATGTTATTGCTTTGCAAAGTTACATGTCATTCATCATGATCCAAAAGACCCATATCATGGCTTTTTGATCGAGCCACATCTCCCATATTTTTTTGTATCTTGCAAACAAAATGTATTTGCAAATTCTTTGTCTTGGAAGATGATTTAATGAGTATGACAAGTTTGATGTATTCATTCATTTGCATCCCAATTGAGATGATCGTT
>NW_021325277.1:0-222 GCF_001605985.2 Dendrobium catenatum | reverse complement strand
GGAACTCACTTGCAAACTCGTCCACTGCTACTAGGCACTACCAAGCTCGCCCACACTACAAAGCTCGTCTAATGCATACTCTGCACTATAGAGCTCGACCATAGACAGATCATCAAAACTCTACAGCCTCTGCTCTCCCTCAGCCAATTAGAAAATGTCATGTGTCTAGGATAGTTTCTATAGCGTTGTATTTTTTACTTTTCTTGAGTGTAGTCTTTTCTA
>NW_021325276.1:0-321 GCF_001605985.2 Dendrobium catenatum | reverse complement strand
ATTGTCTAAAGTTCAAGTCTGTTGTAGGCCAGAAAAGAAATTTTTGTTGAAATTCAAATATTAGTGAATTAGGGTGTATTTTAATTATTTCAATTTGTTGATCAATTTTAAGAGCTTAGGGAACTGATATTTAAAGTTAAAGTTATATTAGCCAATTTTGGAAAGTTCTAGGTCCTCCTAGGAACTAAGCTAAGGGTCCAAAAAGTCACTATGGGAAAAAGGCTAAATCTGGGTCTCCCATCACCTTAGGAAAATACTAGACCTTAATACGAATAGTTAGACAAGTAGTAGGCTGAAATCGGAGTTTTCTATCCAAAGTTA
>NW_021325275.1:0-229 GCF_001605985.2 Dendrobium catenatum | reverse complement strand
AGAATTTCATAACGATACATGCTTTGAATTACCCTTTTCATATGACGAAGTTCATGCTCTCATAACACTCATTCTTACCAAAAACCTAATGCTAATAGTGTGCTTTCATGGCATAAAATAAATGAGGATATGTATCTAGCCATTCTCTAAATCAATTCGAGGCGCCTGACTAATGAAAATTTACACTTAACATATCTATGAATCGATTTGGAGCATAAAACAATTGGGA
>NW_021325274.1:0-260 GCF_001605985.2 Dendrobium catenatum | reverse complement strand
CTTCTTTTCCTAGTTTTCCTTAATTACTTTTTATAATTGTAATGACTCATTTCGGACTATGATCATTAATGTTATTTAATGATTCATATGACCATTCTTGAGAAGACCTGCGAAACAAATAGAAGCAGAGAAGAGAAATAAGAATAGCAGAGAATATTCTATTTCTATATGAATTTCTGTAGCGTCTTCTTATGCAATGGAGCTGAGCCGGTGGCATATCCTACTCACTTGTCTTAGTGTGCTGCTGTGCTAACAATTTC
>NW_021325273.1:0-247 GCF_001605985.2 Dendrobium catenatum | reverse complement strand
AAAGTTGTACCGAGTTTTTCCTAGAAAAAACTCGGTACAACTCGGTATTGCTCGGTATAACTCGATATTGGTCTTCACATAGCGTTATTCCTCGTATTATCAAATAATACCTAGCAATATCGAGCATATACCAAATTTTTTGGCAGGATTTTATCTCCAACCGGACATTCCTCTACGGCCTTACATTAGACCTAATAAAAGTTCCAATTATTGAAACAAAGATTCATAATACAAATATGGTCACCAT
>NW_021325272.1:0-434 GCF_001605985.2 Dendrobium catenatum | reverse complement strand
ATTGATTAGTTTAACTATTAGTTTTTTCCAAACTAAAGTATAGCTTTGTTAATTTTTACTAATTCTAAGCATTGATGTATTATCCTATATTTTAGTAACTTTAGATTATAAATTTTTTATTTTGATTAATCACTTAATCAGAATTACAAAAAAATTATTTGCTTAATGACAATTAAGAGTTTAAGATGGGGAGGATTTGATGAGTATAAATATTGTAATATTTTATATGTTAAATTGCTAGTGAAACCATTTTATTTTAATTATATTTATGCAAACAAATGTAGGAAATGTGCAAAAATTTTTAGGTATGGAACAACACCACGATGTAGGACACGACACTGTCGCGGTGCCATCATTGACACCGCCGGAGTACCCAATATGGACATGGAGGTGTGCAATCTCTGTTTAATAGTGTCATAGTGTCGGAGGAGTTA
>NW_021325271.1:0-321 GCF_001605985.2 Dendrobium catenatum | reverse complement strand
TGTGTTAATTAATCTTCCAAAAATATCATTTGATAATAAATTTTTCCTTCATTAAATTTACAAATGACATGCTCATTTTTTGTTTGGTTAATTCTTAAATCCTTATCTTTTAAGAACTTTTCATCATATTATAACATTAAACTTAAAAAAATTGCCTTGCATATCAAAACAATCATTAGTTGTGATTATATTGTGTAAATTTCTTGGAAACGTACACAAATTTTATAGAACTTGTTGTTAATTTTTAATGTAAATTTATGATTATATTATGAGTCCCTCGATAGTTGGTGGGTTTTCAATAAAGTCATGAAAAGCTTTATT
>NW_021325270.1:0-319 GCF_001605985.2 Dendrobium catenatum | reverse complement strand
TTGATATTCACGGACAATTTTATGTACAAGCCAATTTTTAACAAACAAATTTTTAAACAAGCTAACTTTAATACATAATAAACTCGCTTAAGCTTAGCGTGTTTTTCGAAGAAAATTTGATAAAAGAAAATTATTTAATTTGCATTTATAATAACATTCAAGAAAATCTAAGTAATTTTTTAGAAAAATTTTATAAATTACTTTGAATTAAAAAAAATCATTTCTTATATTATCTTCTTTCATTCCAGCTCATTATGTGGAATATATTATTTTATAAAATCAGAACATTCATTCTATTTTCTTGAAATTAAATACAAAC
>NW_021325269.1:0-707 GCF_001605985.2 Dendrobium catenatum | reverse complement strand
GAGTTTTGGATGGAAGTCGATTAATAAGGTAGTTGGCGGTGAGAAGAGCTTCCATCCAAAATTTTAGAGATAGATCGGCAGCGTGAAGAAGAGTGCGAGTGGTTTCAATGAGGTGACGATGCTTTCTTTCGGCAGTTCCATTTTGTTCTGGTGTGTAATGACAGCTTATTTGATGGTGAATACCATTGTGTAGTAAGAAATTTTTGAATTCTGTGGATTGGTATTCGCCCCCACCATCAGATTGAAAGGTTTTGATAGTGGTATTAAATTTGTTTCTTATAAGTTGTAAAAAATGTTTGAATTTAAGAAACGTTTCAGCTTTGGAGTGCATTGGATAAAGCCATGTATAACGAGAGTGATCGTCGATAAACAATACATAATAAGCATAGCCATTAAGAGAAGAGACGGGTGCTGGACCCTAAACATCAGAATGAACTAAAGCAAAGGAAACAGTTGATTTCATTGTACTAGGATGAAAAGATAGTTTGTGGCTTTTGGCCACATTACAGGAATTACATAAAAACGAAGCAGAATTTGAAATACATATAGTAGATGTAGTCCTAGCTAGGTGCTGAAGTAGTTGGAGGTGCGGGTGACCCAACCGAGCATGCCAATGAGAAGTAGATGTCTTGACCGTGTGTAGATCTGGAATGGAGGAGGATGGAATGACGTACAAGCCTTGACGACTTGGGCCTTTAAGAAGGATA
>NW_021325268.1:0-287 GCF_001605985.2 Dendrobium catenatum | reverse complement strand
AAGTATTAATTTAATGCTATTTTATTTAATATACTCTCTCTCTATCGTGACCTTTTAACTCTCCTTTTAACTTTCTCTCTCTCTCCGATCAATTGTTTTCTCCAGTTAACTTTATCTCTCTTCCTGCCACTATCTCTTTTTTCTCTCTCCCTATCCTCTCTCCTCACTTTCTCTTTTCTCTCTCTTACAAATACGCCAATCCGTTTGGCACATTTAGAATACGTCCAAATATTTGACGCATTCTAAATGCGCCAAACTATTCCGCGAATCTGCTCCTTTCTAAATTT
>NW_021325267.1:0-317 GCF_001605985.2 Dendrobium catenatum | reverse complement strand
TGCAGTCTTGTTCTCAAATAGTTAGACGCTTTAACGAAATTTAGAGAATCAGTTGGTGTTATTGGATCGAATTATTGACTTAATCAGTCACTTGAAAAGAAAAAAAAATGTTAACTACAAATGCAATAATGAAATAATAGCACGATGGTGTTTTTTTTTTTTTTAATTTGTTGATAATAAATTTACAAGGAGAAACATTTAAAATTGCGAGTTCAAAATCTTTTCATTTGTTGATGGTAAATATGTTAATAAATTGTAATGATGTTTTCATTTGGATGATTTTTAATGAAGTTTTTATTACTTTTTAAAACAACTTT
>NW_021325266.1:0-220 GCF_001605985.2 Dendrobium catenatum | reverse complement strand
AGTAGATGTATTCATCTTTAGACTGAAGTTGACTACAGGATACTGAATTTACTGAAGCCTTTCTGCATCTACCCATAAATGGCATATTACACATACATCCGTATTCGTAGAAAGATTGTATGTATTGCAGATCTTTTGTAGTGACTTGTAGGAGTTCGTATTGTTGCTTGTGAGTGAACCGACATTTCACTTCCATTTGAGATTTTAATGAATGACCTTC
>NW_021325265.1:0-234 GCF_001605985.2 Dendrobium catenatum | reverse complement strand
GGCTGTTCAACCGATCAACCTCAATTGAAATGAATGTTGGCCAGCTATCCAAACTTTTATCAAGGATTCATATATCTTTCAATATATTAACAAATTCACCATTTATAATTCTCCATCTCACGATTTGCTTTAAAGCTTTGGCACCACTTTTTAATAATTTCCAAGTAGGAGAAGAGTTATGTTTCCTCTCTTCTTCTCATACATCTCTTCCATATTTAGAAGATATTGCTTTGC
>NW_021325264.1:0-344 GCF_001605985.2 Dendrobium catenatum | reverse complement strand
GGTCCAGGCGAGGCTTACGCCTTTTTCCACGGAGGCGTACGCCTCAATACTTGAGGCGCCAAGGCGCATCGAGGCAGCGCCTCGTAAGGGAGAAAGATACCTTCAAAGCCAGCGGGCCAACGAGCTCCCATTGTTTCTTCTTATCAAAATGTCGTAACTTATGATCCGATAGGAAGGGAAAGTCGTCAAAGGAGCGCAGTCGAACAGCCACAAAGGAGCCAAAGAAGCAATACGTGTAATCTCTACACCTCTTATGAAGCAACGAAGCCGAACAACAAGGACGAAAAGAGAAGATGAAAGGCAAAACCTAGACGCACCTAAGTTATTATTGATTAACTTAATTA
>NW_021325263.1:0-307 GCF_001605985.2 Dendrobium catenatum | reverse complement strand
CATAAAATCATTAGAATTTAAAGCACAGAAAAAGCAAGTTAAAGACTTTGCATTCAATTGAGCATTGAGTTGTTCTTCCCTGTTCCATTGACTAAAAGGAATATCAATTTTAACTCCATTAAAAATTCGTGACGGTGATGAATAACCAGTTAATATCATATGCCACATGCAAAAATCAATCGATTGCAAGAAAATAGAAATGTGAGTTTTCCAAAAATCAAATGACATATTTTCAAATAAAAGAGGTCTGGTAATTGAATAATCTTCCGTAATAGTACGATTAGCCATGGATTGAAATTCAAAAGCT
>NW_021325262.1:0-230 GCF_001605985.2 Dendrobium catenatum | reverse complement strand
TTTTTAAATAAAGTGGTTTAATGTTATCATCTACTAATTCGCGTGATATACTTGTTTGGACTTACAAGGATATTATTACTGTGCGGACAGACAAAGAGTAATGACTCTATTTATTGTGCCAACAATTTACTAACATTTAAAAACGCCGTAATAGTCAGAACTTCTTATTGGTTTAGTGTTACTACTGAAATACATATTTTTATTCATTATTATTATTATTATTATTATTA
>NW_021325261.1:0-208 GCF_001605985.2 Dendrobium catenatum | reverse complement strand
CTGAGGAGGATAGGAGAAGAGCTACACCTACACCTACTATTAGACAAAAAATTCAGGATTTGGTCCAGCGATTTGATCTTCTTGAGACTCATTTTGATCACCGCTCTGATCAAATTGAAGCTCATCTACAAGTGCAGGACACGCAATAACAGCAGTGAAAGTTAGTTAGGGATGTTAGGCCCTTATGAAATAGCCCAAGGCTAAATAA
>NW_021325260.1:0-336 GCF_001605985.2 Dendrobium catenatum | reverse complement strand
AGTGATTCATTGTAATATGATCGTTCTAAATTTTAAGGACGAGTCAGCCTTTTGTATTTCAAGAAAACATTAGTGGAACTCTTTCAACTGGTGTGGCCACATGGTTTTTCCCCTTTCAGGGTTTTCCACGTAAGAATCCTGTTGTTTTTATTTCTCCTATTTGTGTGCTGGATATCCGTACAATGCTGAGACAGAAACTTTCGAACTCTATCGCCGCGTATATTCTAGTCTGCAACAAACTTAAATTTTTAACTAATAGAGTTTAACTTACTAATTATTAACCAATTCAAATTCAAACCAGCTCAACTGAGTTACACACTTTTTTTTTTTTTTTTT
>NW_021325259.1:0-253 GCF_001605985.2 Dendrobium catenatum | reverse complement strand
GAATTGCATCTTTCCAAAATTTCTCATCCGCAAACATCAACCAACATGAAGAACACATTTGACTAAAGCTCTACGCTCAATGCAAAATAACCAGTAACTGCAATTTGCTGAAAATCCAAAAATCTCACAAACAAATGAATGTTCAATTACCTTGATTGGCTTGACTGCCAGATTTTCATGCTTTCCATTGATAAGAAACTTGATTGTTTGTGCATTGACCACCCGCCTCCTCCACTCTAGCTAGATCCTTCCT
>NW_021325258.1:0-363 GCF_001605985.2 Dendrobium catenatum | reverse complement strand
CCCGATCAAGATAATTTTTGCATGATGTATCAATTATATTAAACAATAATATATAATACAAAAAATTATGAATATCATATTAAAATTAATTAGATATTAATATAAATCTTTTAAAATATTCTATCAAAATTTAATTTATAAAACAATATTTTAAGAAAGTTATATGCGATTTGCTGGTTAACCTATTTTGGATAAGGTTATGATGCCCTGTGGCCCAAATTAAATTACACTCTATCCTCTCAACAATGCTTTAACTATAACCTCACATATTTCCCTAATAAATTAAATAAATACAACATACCGAGGCGGACTCCCAGAGACTGCTAATTTCCATTTTACGGTAATCTTTCCGAAATGGTGGCG
>NW_021325257.1:0-1189 GCF_001605985.2 Dendrobium catenatum | reverse complement strand
CACTTGAGGAGATCTTAAAAATTTTGTACTAATCGTACTAGACGAATACAATTCATACGAGATGATCAGGTCAGTTATCTCCTTGTAAGAGAAATGGAACGAACAGTTTTTGGAGAAAATATTTTCTAAATCCTGATCGTCCAGGATGAAATTATTTTTGTCCACAAACGAACTAGGCTCTATAAAATTTTTGTCCAAATGAAATTATAATCGTCCCCATACGAGCTAGGCTCTGTAAAATTTTCATCCATACGACATTTATAATCGTGCCTGGACGAGTTACTCTATGTAAAAATCTCGTCCAGATGAAATCCTGTTCGTCCCAGGACGTTGGAAACCGATTTAAGTAAGTTGGTTACATCCTGTAGTTATTTGGGAACTGACCTATAAAATAACTATTCGTCCGGACGAACCTAGTTCGTACGGGACGATGATCGTGTACGAACATAGTTCCTACGAATATTCATTAGGATCATTTCCGACACTATGTAAAATAGTCCAGGACGACCCATGATCATACGGGACGATCCATTTCGTGTTGACTTGAATATTTGCAGTTTTTGGACGGTTTTTCTTGTCTCTCCTATATAAGATCCAATTTTTACTGCCACCCAATCTTTTTGCTCATTGATCTTCGTACCTATTGAAAGAAGAGTCAAGGTGAGAGTGTGAGAGAGCATTCAAAGGAGAATTCTTACTAATGGAACGTGAAGGATTCACTTTGTTTTTAAAGGTAAGATTCTCTATTTGTGATTTTGGATTACTTCACTCTTTTCTTTCTTCCTTCTAGAATTCTTATGAGAAGATCTATAAATGAGATCCGATTCTCTGCCGTCACTTGGAGAGTGTGAATAGCCGCGGGTTCTCTACCCACACTAGGAGAGTGTGAAAGGACGAAGGGTTCTCTGCCCACACTAGGAAAGTGTGAAAAGACGAAGGGTTCTCTGCCTACACTGGGAAAGTGTGAAATGATGAAGGGGGTTCTCTGCCCACACTAGAAAAGTGTGAAAGGATGAAGGGTTCTCTACCTACACCGGGAAAGTGTGAAAGGACGAACGGTTCTCTGTCGACATCGGAGGAGTGTGAAAGGACAGACGGTTCTCTACCAACACTAGGGATAGTGTAAAAGGATGAAGGTTCTCTACCGCACTAGGTAGTGGTGAAAAGAGTTTTGTAAAGGCTTCACCGC
>NW_021325256.1:0-242 GCF_001605985.2 Dendrobium catenatum | reverse complement strand
TCAGGTTCTTTGCCCACACTAGGAGAGTGTGAAAGGACGTAGTGTTCTTTTCCCACACTAGGAGAGAGTGAAAGGACGAAGGGTTCTCTACCCACACTAGAAGAGTGTGAAAGGATGTAGGGTTCTCTGCCCACACTAGGAGAGTGTGAAAGGATGGACGGTTCTCTGCCAACATTCGGGATAGTGTAAAAGGATGACGGTTCTCTGCCAATACTGGGGATAGTGTAAAAGGATGACGGTTC
>NW_021325255.1:0-350 GCF_001605985.2 Dendrobium catenatum | reverse complement strand
CATACGATGAACAGAGATGAAGTATGATCGTCCCGGACGATCTCTTGGTTTTTGTCACATCGTGCTGTACGATATTAATCGTACCATACGATGAACAGAGACGACATCCGATCGTCCAGACCATTGTCATGTACTAATAGTATCTTGTTGGATCGTATCGTACGATATTATATCGTACCGTACGAATTGTTTTTGAACTGTTCGTACATCTTCGTACCAGGACGATGTCTATTTATGAAGATGGTACTGTACGATGTGTAATCATACTGTACGAACAGTAACAGCTACTTTTGAATTCAGAGGTTTTTGTAGCCTTTTTTAGATATCAATCAAGTTCTTGTTGAAAGAGA
>NW_021325254.1:0-286 GCF_001605985.2 Dendrobium catenatum | reverse complement strand
AAGATTGTGTATGAAATTAAGAATTTTTCTTAAGCTTGCTTAAGCAAATCTATCTTGTATTTATAATTATTAAAGTTTTTTTGTCACATCAAGACCCCTCGTTACTCTTGTCTTTGATTTTTGATTCTGCTTGTGGTAATTCTTCCTTATGTTAGAGAGAGAGCTCCTATTCTCTAATATCTAAGAAGATATACTTACAACTAAGATTTTTTTAAGAGGTTATAAAAGAGAATGTATCTTACAAAAACAAAAAATTTTTTTGGCCAATGATGCCAACAAAAGAAGC
>NW_021325253.1:0-240 GCF_001605985.2 Dendrobium catenatum | reverse complement strand
ATGGAACGCACCCTTCTCAGCTTCTTCTCTTTGGTCACCTGTTTTTGAAGTTCCATGTACTCCAGCTCGTCTAACACATCATCTGCTTCATCAATAGCATCTCGTAGCTGCCATAGCCATTTGTTAAGAGGTTGATTTTGGTCTGTGATCTGATCTTGGCTGGAAGCAAAGTTGACGACAACTTGGATCTGGGGGAGAATTTTTTTCAGCTTTTCCAGCTCCTCCTTCGTGCGTTTCTGC
>NW_021325252.1:0-211 GCF_001605985.2 Dendrobium catenatum | reverse complement strand
TTCAGCTAAAGGCAAACCATAATATAAATCAATGACACTGATATTTTCTTTCTTCTTCCAAGCATTATTCAATATATTACCAGTAGGAGGTTTTGGTAATACCACAGAATTTTCTACCAAGATCCCGGAATTAAACTCTCCAACATGACAATTCCGAACAGAGATCAAATCCTCTTCAGTATTCTTCAAGAGAATTCCTTCTTCAATAGTT
>NW_021325251.1:0-261 GCF_001605985.2 Dendrobium catenatum | reverse complement strand
TTGGGACGGCTTTCTTATTGTTTCTTAAAACAGCTTTTTAGTATAAAAATTTTAATTTTTGTACTACAAAGCTACTTTAAAAAACAGTAAAAAAGCAGTCCCAAACAAAGCCTAAGTCAAGTAGTAGACATCCTTCCTTCAAGCAGCATCAGCATGAAACACAATGTGAAGAATTTTTCAATACCATTCTTTACAATAAAATTGGGATAAGGTCTAATTCCAGTAAAAAAACTATAATTAAGGATGCTTGCACCAAACTTA
>NW_021325250.1:0-260 GCF_001605985.2 Dendrobium catenatum | reverse complement strand
TCAACCAGGTTTGACCCATTAACCCATACACCCCTTCTCTTTCAAAATTTTGAATCAACCCTATTCCAAGTCCTTGAGATGCATGGGATGACCCCTTGGGCACCCAAGAGACCCCTCTTGGTGACCCAAGCCTTGGGCTCACTTGGGTTAGTCACATGGCTTGACCCAAGTAACCAAGAAGAGGTCTCCCTTGAGCCATCTTTTGATCTTATCCAAATTGAAGCCAAATCAAAGTGCCATTGAGTTCCCATGGACCCAAT
>NW_021325249.1:0-293 GCF_001605985.2 Dendrobium catenatum | reverse complement strand
AGGAAAAGAACTTTCGAACTATGAAAAAGTTAACACGATTTTGAGATGCTTGCCTTCGTCTTATGATGCAAAAATTACTACCATCACTGAATCTAAAGATTTGAACACCTATTCTATTGATAACTTACTTAGCTCACTCATTTCTTACGAGCAAGGGGTGAATCAAAGAATTGTTTATGCAGGTGAGAAGAAAAAGGAGAAAACAATTGCATTGAAGGCTCACAAATCGGATTCT
This sequence comes from Dendrobium catenatum, assembly GCF_001605985.2. NCBI lineage: Eukaryota > Viridiplantae > Streptophyta > Magnoliopsida > Asparagales > Orchidaceae > Dendrobium > Dendrobium catenatum. The sequence goes on along the minus strand of NW_021325249.1, from coordinate 58 downwards.
GAATCTTCCAGGTCTGAAAGCGATGAAATTGCCTTCATCACAAGGCAATTCAAAAGCT
>NW_021325248.1:0-203 GCF_001605985.2 Dendrobium catenatum | reverse complement strand
CGTCTCACTACAAACGAGTTCGAGCCGACTCGTCAGCCATGGGCGGGAATTTTTAAATTTAGGCGAGATTTTTAGAACTTAGTCAAAATTAAAAAAAAAATGTTTAACATTTAAATAAAGCTTAAGTGATTTTTATTAATTTTTTTAATATTTAAGTTTAATAAATAAAATAAAATTATTTAAAAAATATTAATATTTATTCA
>NW_021325247.1:0-803 GCF_001605985.2 Dendrobium catenatum | reverse complement strand
TATTCTCCTCCCCTTACGATGCTTGATGATTAGAGCGAACACGGGGGTTGCTGCCGCCGGAGGAGCTATCAATCTCGCCTCCTCCTCCTACAACTTGTTGGGTAGCAAAAGTCATCGAGTTGGCCCTACCATCGAAATTCAAAACCATCGAGTGCAGCCACTCGAATCTCATCCATCACCGAATGATACATAAAAGGTTACCGTGATTTTCTGTGTCACACCCAACTTCTCCTCGCTCTCTTTCTCGTTGTAACTCTCCCTATCTCTCAAGCACAAAGTATGCCCTATGCTCGATTAATCTGCTTAAAGATAGGGGTGTTAATATTTGACACCCCAAAAATCACATTTGTCAAATGGGTCTCATTCGAGTTCAACAAATTAACCCATCTAAAAAATTAGGTAGAGTTCGGGTTGACTCGAAAATCCAAGAATGACCCAGAATTGACCCGACCAAAACTGCCGCTGCAAATGAAATCCCATAGGCTAGCTCTACACAGACTGCTCTGCGCCACTAACCCGCCTAGTCATCCCGCATCCAACACTCGGTTCATCATTGTCTCTCCCATGGCTTCACCGTTCGCCTCTTCGCACGGCCCTGCATTCATGCTGCCATCTTGCACTATCTGTTTGTCAGTCCAGCAAGTCTGCCTGTACTGCCCATTTGCCAGTTCGACGTCTGCCTCTTTACATGGCCCCGCCATCGTCCTGCACTCATGCCCATTTTCCAGTCCCGCGAGTCAACCTATCATGCCCAATGACAATCGTTTGCAAAATCAATCCTGAGCTGTTGGGAAGATTAAACA
>NW_021325246.1:0-541 GCF_001605985.2 Dendrobium catenatum | reverse complement strand
TTTCTTAGCCAATACCTTTTGTCTTTTGCTTGAGGAGTCCATTGTTGATTTGAAATTGAAACGGATTGAAAGTGAAGTTTGGAGATGTGATTGTTGAGTTAGAAAGCCTTCATATTTAATGAAAAACGATACGTTCGTCCTGGACGAAAACAGTTCGTCCTGGACTAAAATTATCGTTCGTCTGGACGAAACAATTTCGTACAGACGATCCAATTCATTTTAATGTCAGTTGAAAACCGCCCCCTAATATGAAATGACGTCTGTTCGTCTGGATGAACAAAAAGTTCGTACGAACGAACTTCACATTTAAAACTGCCTTATCCATTCAACCGCTGCATTCAATCGTTCCGACGTTTGAGGAAAAAAAATTTTGTCCTGGACCATTATAAGATCGTACAGACGAACTATATTAAAACTACTCTCAGAACATTTCATATCACGCAAACTGAATCTTACACACATCGTCCAGTACGAAACATTTCGTCCCGGACGATTTCAACACATTTTTTGGATTTTTGAATTTTTATTGAAGAAAAACAAA
>NW_021325245.1:0-582 GCF_001605985.2 Dendrobium catenatum | reverse complement strand
TCTCTTTTTTATTTCTTTTTGTTTTTCAACGGACACGCGTATCGGCCTTTTGAAATTAAATTGTATTTTAATTGGATACGGCTTTGGTGTATCCGACACGTATCGGTGGCGTATCCGTGTATCGGTGTATCGGATACAGCACGCCTTCATAAATAGGTGTATCGGTGCAACATAGACGAGGCCGTATGTAGTAGCCACGAATCCTAGATCTAGATTGGGCTTAATGTTCTACTCAATACTAAGACCTGTGTCATAGCTAATGCAGTGCAAAATCTGGACTTAATCCGGCCTGGATTGGGGAGCCAGCTAACCACCTAGTCGCTTTAAAACCATGTTATCAAGTCAATTATGAAAGATGGGTGGGTGGTACAGTTATTAGAAATAGGGCCGACATCTAGAGAGTTTCCTAATTGATTCTGAACTTATGTGGGGTGAATGCCCCTAACTAATGCAATTAAAATTTATTTAGTTAGTTCCTAATGCAATGCATGCTAGTTGAAAGGTCTCAAATCATGTATGCTTTAGAACTTTAAAAACAGGCTTATAGAAAATAAATTTTTAGAAAAGACAGAGTCTCCCTAG
>NW_021325244.1:0-205 GCF_001605985.2 Dendrobium catenatum | reverse complement strand
TCGTCCAAGGGGACCTTATAGACCTGGGGTGGGTATTGGCCTAAGGGGACAAATTTAAATCCACCTTAGCTGACAGAGGGCTTTGTGCCCTATCGATCATATCCTATTGATTCATATCTCAAGGATTTGATGCCCAAAAGGAGCGTATTGGCTCTGGCCATAACCGATGTATCGTGGTGCCATTTGGCGGCAAAACCACGCGGTT
>NW_021325243.1:0-330 GCF_001605985.2 Dendrobium catenatum | reverse complement strand
CTAAAGGCATTTCACTTCCTCCATTCAACAATAGAGAAGGGAAATCAGTCATAGGGACTTGTTGGGGAGAAATGAGCAAAAAAAGAGAGGAAAGAGAAAAATAAAGCCTGATTTTAGAGGTCATAGAGTCAATTTTGTCAGTTGGCCCAGTTAAAAATTTATTCGTCTCAAAATAAGTCACATAACGCCTATCTAAATTTTCAAAAATAAGTAATTTTTATTAAATTTTCTGATTAAATTTATATTTCTTGTTAACAAAAAATGGGAATAATTTTGCACCGGTAAAACTTTTATTGTGTAACTTTTTGATATATTATAGAGAATGAGATT
>NW_021325242.1:0-291 GCF_001605985.2 Dendrobium catenatum | reverse complement strand
TCTCATTAATAGATGTCACACGATCTCGCTGGATCTGCAAAACTCCAAGATCATCACAGCGACAGCACATAGATTCCTATCTTCCACACTTTTCCAAAGCAATCTGCAAGGAAAAAGTATTAAAAAAAAAAAACATAAACCTTAAAGATTATACATAACTCGTGTAAAAAATAAAGAAAGAACACTCAACAATACTAGAAATTAGAAAGGCAGATATCACAACCCCTGACCAAAAGAAAGAGGTAGCCGATTGCATGCATGGTTTGATAGATCTGGTGACAGGTTCTTCTC
>NW_021325241.1:0-235 GCF_001605985.2 Dendrobium catenatum | reverse complement strand
TCTCTCCGTGAGTTCTAGATTTAATTCTTGCTTGTAGCGTGAAGGAGAAGAAGAGCAGAAATTCGAGGCGAGGAGATCGTGGAAGAAATTCTCAGATTTCTTCAAAACTCCCTTCCCCTCCACCTTGTGCCGACCCCCCTGGACCAACAAAGCCGCCGGCCACAGGCATTTCCGTCCCAGCCAGGCCACTGGCCCCATTAGCCGGGACGATCCAGCCCAGCCCCCCCTCTCGCCG
>NW_021325240.1:0-239 GCF_001605985.2 Dendrobium catenatum | reverse complement strand
ACACGTAGGATAGGCTGAGGCATTTCTGAAGTAATTTAGAATCTCAAAACACCTCCTACATTTCTTCCTTTGACTCCAGAAATAAGTGCTCGACATCAAACCAATCCCATTTGAAAATTTCTACCATTTTTCTCCTTTGATATTGATCTTTGAAAATCTAAATAAAATTTCTACCGCTATTTTAATCAAGAGTTTTCGTAGAAAATTCTGATTTCCTGCGATGTAATTAACTACGAGCG
>NW_021325239.1:0-954 GCF_001605985.2 Dendrobium catenatum | reverse complement strand
TTCCCATTTCAGGCCAGTCCAAGCATTGATTTTGACTATAGAAACTTCCTTAAACCTGGCTTGACCTCCCCCAGCTAGTGGCATGCCCCTAAGCTCGAGGTATCAACCCAGTGGTCCCCCTATGCTTGAGAACGACCCCAGGTCACTCTTACCTGAGGAAGCCGCTCCTTTTGTCCCCTAACCGTCTGGGACAGGTGTCCATCATCCCAGCACTCTCCCTGATCGATCCACACTGTCCGTTTAGGCTAAAAACCCGAGAATATGCAAGAGGGACAGATCCCATCCATGCCAAGCTATATTGCATTCGAGAGCTCCCCTAGAGCTTTCATGATTTCGTTTTGAAGCTAGGGAATCTACGCGGACGAATCCCATCCTTCCCATTCCATGCCAAACTTGATTTTCCTATCGATCCTCGGCATTTTGAAGCTGCCGGCGTCGAAATCAGAGCTTGACCGAGAGCCACTTTCGTTCAAACTCCTCCAACTCCATTTCCATTGATCCTCCAAGATTGAAACCTGAAGGAGATCAACACGTGGACAGTCTACAAGTTCAACCATGATAAAATCAACCAAATCGATCCATTTTTCGTGATGAATCCTAAACCCTAGTTTGTTTTCTAGTTTTTTAAATAACACATTCAATATTGCATAAAATGGCTCAAAAATTATCCCCCACTCTTCCTTTGATCATATTACGTCTCTGTCTAAAATTTCAAAGCATTTGGGTGGGTATTTTGGGAGAACGAAATAAAAAATGAGTTTAGGGTTCGCGGTTCTGGCTGGAGGAGGAAGACATGTCGTTAGCCGTTGGATCTTCTCTGATTAGACCAACAGCTGCGATTGAACCTGACTTAAAACTCGTATTGACCACGGTTTAGCCAGATCCTCAGCGGGCTAAATCTTGGTTGTTAATCCAAACCGCGGGGATCAGATCCACCGTCTGATCATTCTAGAT
>NW_021325238.1:0-349 GCF_001605985.2 Dendrobium catenatum | reverse complement strand
CCTACTCCTGAGGTGATGGTAGCCCCCGAGTTGGAGGCAGTTCAGGGAGGACGCTTCTCCCCACTGACGCATAGTGGAGATGAGGAGGATGTTGTCCGTATAGCGGCAGCTCCTCCTGTCGTCACTACTCTACCCCGAGCTAGGGTACCCAGGGACGCTGGTGTCCGAGCCCTCACCCAGAGGATTCGGAACATCGTCCGCTTAGCTCGTGGCAGAGGGCCCGTCAGTCGGGAGGGCTTACTCCGTCAGATTTCTCGGGCTACCTTTCAGTTACGACGACAGACTGCGAGGAGACTCTACAGTTGGCAGAGAGGGGGAGACACCCCAGCAGCCTGCAGCTCCAGTAGTC
>NW_021325237.1:0-273 GCF_001605985.2 Dendrobium catenatum | reverse complement strand
TGAGGAGCAGAGCGATTCCTTTTGTTAAGGTGCTTTGAAAGCACAGTTCTGAGATAGATGCCACTTGGGAGAAGGAGTCAGAGATGAGGGAGACCTACCCTCACCTATTCGACTAAGGTATGTTTTCCTAAGCTTGTCTTAAATTTCGAGGACGAAAGTTTTATAAGGGAGGGAGAATTGTAAAACCCGAAATACTATTTTATGGTGTCGCACGCTTTTCAAAACGCCGCGACGAATTTTAAGTGAGATTTTCAACGTTAACGGAATGTAACG
>NW_021325236.1:0-335 GCF_001605985.2 Dendrobium catenatum | reverse complement strand
AAAAAGAAAATACCTAAAATCGTTTGTGGAGTACTCCTAGAGGGCGGCCGGACACTTCAACTTCGCCGGAGAGAGGCAGCGCCGGCGGGAAGGGAAGCCGACGGTGCGGTATGCCGTCTGTTTCGCGAACAGAGAAGGAAATTTTTGGAAAACAGGGAACCCGTGCGGGATGAAGGAAAGAAGAGAATTCATTTTAAGTAGTTGGGGCCGTTTCTGTGAGGCGTACGCCTCACCCAGAATTGCTCAATTGCGCCTCTGAGGAGCGCCTCAGACCAGGTGAGGCGTACGCCTCTGCCATGTGAGGAATTGCGTAAGCCTCGAGGCGTTTTTTGGTC
>NW_021325235.1:0-214 GCF_001605985.2 Dendrobium catenatum | reverse complement strand
TACATCACATAAAGAAAAGAAAAATCTAGACCACCTGTAGGGTTAAATTATCTCAAGCAGTTATATATTTGCACTTTGAATTAAATCCACCAGCCACACTTGGCCACACTCTTTTTTTTTATTTGGGGGCTAAGCAATTGCAGCACCTGTAGCATTTATATAATCATTAATTAATTTGCCCCCTTTTTATCTGCCCTGCACGAGTGTGGCCACC
>NW_021325234.1:0-1775 GCF_001605985.2 Dendrobium catenatum | reverse complement strand
ACCGTCTCCAAATGCCGGTGGATAGGAAGAAATATCACGTACAATACCAACGCTAATCCTTCCCATGGAACGCCTTTGCCCTGATGGATCGCCGGCCTCAGGTGGCCGACGACCTTTCGTCGTCATTCTTCCGACAAGGCCGCCGCGAAAAAAATGAAATTCAAAAACAGAGTATTTTTGAATTCTCAGAGCTTCTCTCTCTTCTTTCTCTCTCCAATCTATCCTAGTTTGGTTGTTTAATTGGTTGAATTAAATGATCCAATTAGATCATATAATTGAACTAATCATAATATATGACTTAATAGCCTCTCGGGATAATAATTAATTTCCAGATATCATACAGTATGAAATCTTATTCAATTAAACTAATTGTACTAGACGAACCCTGTTATTGGCCTAGATAATTAGTTCAAGTATTTAAACTAATTGACATTATTATTTGTACATCACAAATAAGATGAATTAAACTAATTGTACTATACGATCCATGATCGTATTGTACAATCAGTAGATGCAGAATTCAAAATTTAGGTTTTTTGGTTTTTATTTAAGCTCTCTTAATAAACTTTTATGTAGTCTTTTGGCTATTGATTTATCTAAGAGAGAGTGGTGAGAGTTATTGGAGAGCTTGGAGAAGGTGAAGGGGTGATTGTGTGTAAGGGAAAAATAGTATGAGGGGATTTCATGTGGTTGCTCAAAGCAAGCTTCTACGTTGGTTCCTCCGAGCATCTTGCTTGTTTTCTTGAGTGGATCTAAGAAGAACAACTTCATGGCTGAAGATCTTCAAGTTTATTTATCTTCACCATGAGGGTGAAGAAAGAATTAGGTTATCTTCTTTGACAAAGAAGGTGAAAAATGATTTAGGTTCTCTTTCTTCAATAGATGGGTGAAAAGAATTCTGGTACTCTTCTGCACTTTATTAGTGGAAGACATTTTTTGTAAGGGAATCTCCGACTTTCTTTGGGGGCTAAAGGAGAGACACTAAATATTAAGTGTAATAGCCAAAGAGGAGGACTCCGAGGAGTTGACGTATGTTAAAGTTGATCGAACTACTATAAAATTATGGTATGCTCATTCAACTTTACCTTCTACATTTTAATTTTTTTGCAGTTTTATGTTCTTGCATATATGTTATTATTACAAATCTAAGAGTTATGTTACCATGTTGACTTTAGCTTTAATTATTATTAAAAAGAAAATTGAAAATGTAAAATAAAGAAAAATATTTTTTGTCATTAATACGTGTTAAGAATATCAATCAAAGCAGATGTACATTAGTTATTATTAAGTTCTTCCACATCCACTCGTTATTTGTTTGAAGTATTTTTAAAACGGTAAATTTTTAAAGAACCAATTCATGCCCTCACCCCTCTTGGTTGCTTAGGGATAGTTCAATGAGGCTCAACACCCTCCATTGAACTTTCAATGTTTTTAAGCATTATAATACTCTTGGGAGGGTGAAGGATGACTTAGAATAGTTGTACAAAAGGAAAATTTTCTCAAGTAAATATATAATAGCTTTTCATCTTACTAAAATTATAACTTTTCAAGTTTTAGGTCTAAACACCAAGCCTTCTCTTCTTGGATAGAACTCCAATTTTTTGCAGGAAGAATAAAACCCTCTTATTTTTTATTTTATAATGCCAATATTTAATATTACATTTGAAATGCACATTGTTGACCTCATTTTTGTATGAGGTCACTAAGGCCCTTCCAAATTCCAGATTAATTCTAGATTCTAGGATCCACTCTAGACTTTAAGATCCTTTCCTAGA
>NW_021325233.1:0-285 GCF_001605985.2 Dendrobium catenatum | reverse complement strand
CTAGCAATTATGAGAGTGGCACCCCGAGCGGTTTCTATTCCTCCTCCTCTATATATGATATAGTATGGCACATATAGTAACGTGAACTAACATCATCAAGTAGAGTGGATGGGTCATAACCCTCAATTGGGGGCCTATAGTTTATTATTGTTGATTGCTCAAATTAGATTTGGTAGATCTTTTTTGTGCAATAGTCAAAAGGGCAAAGTGGATATCATATTATCATTCTCACAACCTCCCTTCTTTGAATAGGAGGAAGTGGGTGGAAGTGGCTTCCACCAAAGA
>NW_021325232.1:0-852 GCF_001605985.2 Dendrobium catenatum | reverse complement strand
AGACAGAAGTTGTATCAAAGAGGAAATAGCAAAAGTATATTGATAAAGGCTGTTACAAAGAGAGATATATAGAACTAGTAGGTATAGATATACAGCTGAAATTACAAAGAATTCTAAGACTAGCTGACGTGTCAATTAGGAGGCCCCCTCAAATTGAGCATTTATATGTTGAATGGTTAATTTGCTTCTGAGTTCTTCAAATCGTGTTGTAGTAAGAGGCTTGGTGAGGACATCGGCAATTTGATCAGCTGAGCTAATGTGTTTGACGATGATGGATTATGAGTTGATGTGCTGACAGATGAAATTATACTCTATATGTTTTGTCAGGACATGAAAAACTGGATTGTTGGCGAGCGTGATAGCTGATGTGTTGTCGTAGTGTCTGGTGGTTGGAGAATGTTGTGTGATTTGGAGTTCTTCGGCTAACCGACAGAGCCATAACACGTGTGAGGTTGCTACGACGTGCAATATGTATTCGACCTCCGTTAAAAACTTGGCCACTGTAGCTTGATTTTTGACGAACCATGATATGAGGTTGTTGCCGAGAAATGTACAACATCCAGAGACAAAGTTGTAGGTTGACGCTTTCGGATGCCCAATCTGTGTCAGTGTAACTACGAAGTTGTAGGTTGTCGAGTGTGATTGGTAATCCATAGTGTGAGGATCCTTTAATGTATATGAGGAGACGTTTTAGAGTTTGAAAGTGATGGTCAGTGGGAGCATGCATGTGTTGACATATGTGATTCACCGCGAACGCGATATGCGGTCGTGTAATGGATAGGTACTGAAGAGATCGTGTAAGTTTGTGGTAGAGATGTGGATCCGAGAATGGTGTGTTGAGAGCTGACTAGT
>NW_021325231.1:0-296 GCF_001605985.2 Dendrobium catenatum | reverse complement strand
TATAAATCGGGATTCCTGCATTTGTTCTATTTTTCTTAAGCCAACAATTGGCCCATCCTCTCAATAGCATCAAGATGGCACTCGCCCCACTCATCTCAAAGGGGAAACTACATATTATCATCTAATCTTGCTTGAACAACCCTCCTTAACTGTCTAATAGAAAGTCATCAACAAATGACAACCAAAGATTAATGGGGCAACTACCTATAAGAATGTAATTATCTCACACTCATACTTCATTACATTCTCCCTATGGGGCTCCGAGCCTACATGTTATGTACAGTACATCTTGACAT
>NW_021325230.1:0-318 GCF_001605985.2 Dendrobium catenatum | reverse complement strand
GAGGTGCAGCACCGAAGAATTTGAAATAGCTACTCATTATAAGTATATTGGAATTTATATGGTTTATCTATTCTCGCACAAATCCCATATCTTGAGTGTATTGTATATCATGTTGCTGAATATGTGCTTCAATTTGATCAAACCTTTAATCAAAGTGAGTCTCTAAACGGTCAAATCTTTCAACCCAATCCTGATAATTTGGTTTATTAGCAGGTGCAGGTGCAGCTTCATGTGTTTTACTTGGTTCATCTTTATTGAAGATTGCTTTAAATGATCCATCGTTGTAGTAGAGCGGTTCTTCAAACTCTTGATCAGGAT
>NW_021325229.1:0-362 GCF_001605985.2 Dendrobium catenatum | reverse complement strand
GCTTTGCAATCGGATGGGATTTAAACGATCTCTATTTCTGTATTCTACTAATTTCAGATTTAGGGAAAGTCGGATGCAAGGTTTTCTCCATTGCAAATAGGTTTTCTACTAATTGGAGTAATTTCCATTCGTTTGATGAGTATGATGTTTACATTTGGATTTCGTTTTCTTGTTTTTTTGTTTATAAGTTAAAATTAACGAATCATATGTTCCCATTTGTTTGCAGATTTCGTTTTCGTTTAGTTTTGTTGTTTTTTAGTTTATACGTTTGTTGAGTTTGCTGCTTTGTTCACCCCTCAACCATTAGATAGCAACTAACACTTTCAAACTCTACCCTACACGTATAAAGCACTACATAATAC
>NW_021325228.1:0-649 GCF_001605985.2 Dendrobium catenatum | reverse complement strand
GGAAAGGATTAACACATGGGTCCTTGTTTGCTTGGATGAGATTTAGATGGATTACTCTTCTCACATTCTTCTTAGAATGATAATTCCGTAGGAACATTGAGTATCCTCCAAATAAGATCCTTTATAATTCCTCCATTGAGAAATCATTTGAATACATGTTGAGTCTTGATATTTTTGTTCAAATCTTCTTGTTACCTTGAGTTCAAGATCATGTTCTAACTCAAATCTTCGTTATAACTCATTTGCAAGTTCAAGAATGAGTTCCCTTCCTTGTTCGGATTCAAGTAACAAGCTCAAATCCAAGTCAAATTTGAGTCTTTGTTGAGTTCAGAAATATGAAGTTCAAATGAGAGTACAAGTTGTTCAAATTGTAAGTTCACTTGAGTTCAAATCAAGTCCTTTGCAAGAGTTCAAGTTCCACTGTTAAAATTCTCTGTGCTCTTTGAGTTTAAAATTCAAGCTTAGATTAGGTTCATCAAATGTATGTCCACAAGTATCAAACTCAAGTTCACTTGAGTTCAGGTTCATTTGAATTTCTTTCCATATGATTTAGGCTTAGCACTTTCAATTTATTATTAGTCATTTGATTTGAGTTCTGAACATAGTTCCAAGTTCAAGTCCACCATCGTTCTTGCATGTCATTCGAGTG
>NW_021325227.1:0-1075 GCF_001605985.2 Dendrobium catenatum | reverse complement strand
ATCAATTTATAATATCAATACAACTAGAAAGGAAAATATCTATAACTCTAAAAACAACAAAAGAAAAGATACATGAAACCATCTAGTACTCAAACATATATCACCCTAATTTTGAGGAGGAGGCTGTAGTTAATCTTAGAATTCTAAAGGATTAGAAAGAGATGTTTGAAAGTGTAAATGTTGAGTTAGAAAGCCCTCTAATTTAAAGAAAAATGACATGTTCGTACCGGACGAAATCGTTCGTCCTGGACAAAATTTTAAGTTCGTCTGGAACAAACCATTTCGTAAAGACGATCCAATACGTCCAAAATGAAACGGCTTTTCGTAATCAACACAACTTACGATACGTCCTTTCGTACAGACATTAGACTTGACCGATCGTTCAGACGAAAATAATTTCGTATAGACGATCCACTAGTCATCGTTTTCATAACAGTTTTAAAACCGTCCCTCACAATGAACCGCCACGTTTTCGTCCAGACGAACTTCAAGTTCGTACAGACGAAGTTCATTAAAAACTACCTTATCCACTCAACCGTTTTCTCATTTTCCCGCACAGTTTTAAAAAGAAAGTTCGTCCTGGACGATATGAGAATCGTACAGACGAAATAAACTAAAAACCGAAAAAAAACTGCATGAATCAGTTTTAAAATCTGACAGTTTCAAGCATTCCAACACATCGTCCCGTACGAAAAATTTTCGTCCCGGACGATCAACACACAAAACATAATGAACAACGAAAATGTACATACTCTAAATAAAAATCACTAAAAAACAAACAAAAATCACAAAAAATCACAAAAACATAAACTAAGACTACGGCTTTGATTTTCAGCCTACGTTTGCTGGAATCGGAAGAGTTGAAAACAAAGTGGCGAACGGGTGCGTAACGCGTGGGAATCTGCCGAACAGTTCGGGCCAAATCCTGAAGAAAGCTCAAAAGCGCTGTTTGATGAGCCTGCGTAGTATTAGGTAGTTGGTCAGGTAAACAAAACATCAATGTAGCAAAAATATTTTTATTTAAGCAACAACAACAACACAACAACAACATCAAGCCTTGATCCCACTACGTGGG
>NW_021325226.1:0-254 GCF_001605985.2 Dendrobium catenatum | reverse complement strand
AAACTTTGACATATGTAAATGTACTACTCCATGGAGTTTTAAAACTATGGTGCCACAAACAAACAACATGCTTTCATTCCGTTCCACGACAAACAGTTATAATGCACTGAATATATGCATGAACTATCTTGCTAAGAGTTTGTTCATGGAATCAGAAAAAAATGTAACCCAAGCACGCAGAAACCGAAGAAGCAAGAAGAAAATTTGACGCAGTGCTTGTTTTATGTAAATCAATACCTTCTTTATCGAAGGCT
>NW_021325225.1:0-310 GCF_001605985.2 Dendrobium catenatum | reverse complement strand
TCAAAAATTAATTCGGAGACCATCCAAACTCCGATTTTAGCAAACTTATAGTCAAACTAAGCATCTCAGGAATACAAACCCAACGACACCAAGATCAACCCAATCCGAGCCCAAATGAATCTGAATCAAGGGCTGAAAGCGCTGTTTGAAGGTTCAAACCGTAATTTGAGTTACCAAACGGTCTCCGATTTTGACGAGCTTATACTCGAATCGAACGGCTCGACGAGACAAATCCAATGAGCCCAAGATCACCGAATTCCGAAATCATTAAGACCTTCAAATATCCAATGAACGGTCCACGGTCAAAGAG
>NW_021325224.1:0-235 GCF_001605985.2 Dendrobium catenatum | reverse complement strand
AAACCGCTTGCTGGTTGTTCTGAGGATAGTGTTTTTATTTTATAATTTTGTTTCTTTTGTTCGACTTTTTGTTTGTTTTGGTGTTTGTTTGGATGTCTGCATTTTAGATTGAATCGAGTTTGGTTTCAATTTTCTTAGTGTTCTCCTATCCTGACTTTTTTTTTCTAGTTTACCTTCATCAGTATTTCTTTTCTTAAATAAGATATTATCAATTAAAAATTATAAGCTAAACAAA
>NW_021325223.1:0-348 GCF_001605985.2 Dendrobium catenatum | reverse complement strand
AAATTTTAATATCAAATATATCACTCTTATATTTCATATTACATTCCTACCACTTATATTCTTACCACCCAGACCATCCTATAAAATTTAATATTTCATTTCATACAGTCATATTTGTTCTATGGGTGGTAGGCATGTAATATTAAACTTTTAGATATTAGATATGTAAATAAGATGAAATAAAGTGGTATGTATATAAATCACTGAAGCAAAAAATGAGCAATGCTGCAATTTCAAACAGTGGTCCATCATATGAGTTTTCTGTTACCGAATAGGAAACCATACTTAACAGTTGAAGCACAAGAACAAGCTAACATGTGGTGAGCCAAAATAATGCCAACTCGTCAT
>NW_021325222.1:0-700 GCF_001605985.2 Dendrobium catenatum | reverse complement strand
ATCTGGTGTAACAGAAATAAATTAACATATTTTATTTTTCCTGAAAAGATTATTTTTTAGTATAACTAATCGTACTGTACGATCACCACATCGTACTGTATGATCTCTTATATTTAGAAAGCCTGTCGTCCATTAAGTTAGGCAAGAATTTGAATTTTAAAGTTGTTCTGCTCGTACTATACGATAATGATCATACTGTAAGATGTTTAAAATATTGCCTAATTTAAACCGATGGTTATTCAATAAAAATGGCTTAATTTTGATGTATTGCTCGTACTGTACGAACTGGATCGTACTGGACGATCGACAGAGACAATTTTGGCGAACTGCCCGTTTATTGAACTGTTCGTGTAGTGCTAACTGGACATCGTACAGTACTAACAGGTCAATTTCTGCACATCGTACTGAACGATCTTGCAATCGTACGGTATGATATTTGACACCTGAATTGAGTTCTTTTAGGGTTTTTTTGAGCCCTCTATTTAAGCACTCTCATAACACTTTGTAAGAGTCTTTTGGCAGCCATTGTGGCTTCATTTTTCTAGAGAAAAATTGAAGAGAGGACTTCAAAGGGAGAGAGGAAAGGGTGGAGTTTCAGAGAGGGAGAAGAACCTTGGAGGGGGTTTCAAGGGAGTGTGAAGGAGATTTCACATTGTTGCTCCAGCGAGCTTGCACCTCAGTACCATCGGATTCAAGGTTT
>NW_021325221.1:0-260 GCF_001605985.2 Dendrobium catenatum | reverse complement strand
GTCTTGAAAAACGTTTGAACAAGAGCTCTTAAATAGAAGAGCTCACAAGGAGCTCATTAATTGCAAGTAGCCGACTTTATCGTCCAGGCCGATATGGATATCGGCCTGGCTGATCAGTACAAATTCAGAAGATCGGCCAGAGCATCGCCCTGGGAACAGTCCTGGACGATTAAAATTTTGCTTGATCGTCCAGGCCGATCTTACGGTCGTCCTAGCCGATTACTTCAAATCAGACGCAAATCGTCCTGAGTATCGCCCTG
>NW_021325220.1:0-398 GCF_001605985.2 Dendrobium catenatum | reverse complement strand
GGCAACCAAAAACATGCAAATGTGACAAATTAGGTGTTCTACCTTTAAGCAACTTGTAGGGTGTTTTATTTAATTTAGATATTATATTCACCCTATTCAGAACATAACTTGCATTGCTAACTGCCTCAGCCCAAAAATATCTAGGAAGTGAGTATTCTGCCAACATTGCTCGGGCGGCTTCTATTAACATTCTATTTTTCCTTTCGACTATCCAATTCTGCTGAGGGGTTCTGGTTCAGAAAAGTTGTGAGCAATTCCTTTTTCCTTACAAAACTCTTCAAATATCTCATTATCAAATTCTCTTCCATGATCACTTTGTATAAAAATAATTTCACACCCTAATTTCCTTTGAATCCTTATCAAAAAATTTCAAAATTCCTCAAATGATTCACTCTTAT
>NW_021325219.1:0-210 GCF_001605985.2 Dendrobium catenatum | reverse complement strand
TTTTAAGGAATTCAGAAATTTTTCTACTTGGATTCAAAGGAAACTAGGGAGTGAAATAATTTCTATACAAAATGATCATAAAGAAGAATTTGAAAATGAAAGATTTGAAAATTTCTGTAAAGAAAAAAGGATTGATCACAATTTTTATGCACCTAGAATCCCTCAACAAAACAGGATAGTTGAAAGAAAAAACAGAACATTAATAGAAGC
>NW_021325218.1:0-311 GCF_001605985.2 Dendrobium catenatum | reverse complement strand
GAGTTAGTGAGCTGCATGGAGAACTTTGTTTGGAGAGCTGGGGTTTGAGATTTTTTTAGCTTGTACTTAGGTTGAATTAGTGGAAACATTCATTTCCTGCTCTTTTTGTTTTATGTTTTATTTTGATTTAATTAATTGCATTAATTAATTAAAATTTAATTTTTAATTAAAATTTGTTCGCTCAGTTTGTTAGTTTAGATTTTTCAATGTTAGATGTATTTTAAATTATTGATTTTTAATTTAATGAATGCATTAATTAAATTAAATTTCTCATAATTTTTAATTAGTTTCAAAGTTTTAAATTTCTCATA
>NW_021325217.1:0-544 GCF_001605985.2 Dendrobium catenatum | reverse complement strand
GAACAATAGATCCAAGATATCTAAAACATCTACTTTTTTTAATGACTTGATTGCCCAAAACCACAAAAACCTCACTAGGTGAATTACTACTAAAATTACTCTTCATATATTTAGTTTTAGATATACTCAAGCAAAAACCTTTAGACTCAATGGTTGACCTCCATAATTCTAGTTTACCATCAACTCCCTCTCTAATCTTATCAACAAGAAGAATATCATCAGCAAAAAGCATACAATAAGATATATCCTCTCGTAAATGTCTAGTGAGAACATCCATGACTACAACAAAAACATATTAGCGTAAGGCTGATCCTTGATGTAATCTAACCGAAATAGCAAAAATAACTTCAAAATTAAAAAAAAAAACTAAAAATGCAAACCTCGGAGGCCAGTTTCACGCACGAGTGGGGAGTGGGGAGAAATCTTTAGCCTTGCAGTGGGGGAGAGATCTTCATTTGGAGGACCATTTCGGCGGCCGAAGGGACCTCATTAGTGGACATAGGGTGCGTCTCGATTGCGAGAGGACGGAGGAGATCAGGGCGAG
>NW_021325216.1:0-222 GCF_001605985.2 Dendrobium catenatum | reverse complement strand
TTTTGTTTTGATAGTTGGAAGTTGTCTTTTCTAAAGACAGTTGTTTTCTTATTTTGTTCTCAAAGTTACGTCTTAATTTTTATAAAAGTAAGATTTGTTTCTCTTGATTGTTTTCTCTTTGTGCCTTGCTCTAATTAGCTTGCACCAGAAAATAGTTGATAAGAAAAAAAAGGAAAAAAAAATTATTGATGGCTTATATGCATGTATGGGAAGATTGTTAAG
>NW_021325215.1:0-241 GCF_001605985.2 Dendrobium catenatum | reverse complement strand
GTGCCCTGAGAGCGCTTTCACTATCCATGAGGGGTGAATAGGGTATTTTAAAAACTTATGATTACTTTAAAATTCATATATAAAGCTTACATAATAACAAAATATGCAAATAGGAAATAAAAATGCCAAAAAAAGATCTTGAAATGTACTAACTTGTACATAGTTTGTTAAGAGAGTAGCTATTTGCATGTTTTACATTCTTGCAACTTGTATAGTTTTGATGATTCCAAATATTATTGTT
>NW_021325214.1:0-217 GCF_001605985.2 Dendrobium catenatum | reverse complement strand
TTGGACTCTCATTTGAACTTCAGCAATGACTCATTTTCAACTCAAACTTGTGGATATAGAACTTGAACAAAGAACTTGGACTATAAGAAGCTCAAACGAATGAAGAAGACTTTGGTTTGGATTCAATCTGAACCTGAAAGAACTTTGACTTGAGATTGTAGTTTTGAACAACTACAAGAGAACTTGAATTTGCACTTTGAACTAAAACAAGAACGAT
>NW_021325213.1:0-1902 GCF_001605985.2 Dendrobium catenatum | reverse complement strand
CACTCTTGATAGTAATAGGCTTAGCGGAAGAATGTTGCAAGCAAACTTAGAGACGCCACTAGAAGACACGCGATACTGAGGGTACTAGTCGCTGGGGAGGGAATCGGAGTTGGAGGAGCAGGTAGTCGTTCGGTGATCGTCCACTCTTCAAGAGATCTTTGTTCATCGATGACTTCCGCTAAATGGGGGAAGATACGTTCCACGTATTCCTTGATGGTGCATTCGGCTCCAAATCTGGGATCAAAGAATGGTGATCGGATGACGTCAAGCTCCCCAATCAAAGAATTCATACTTGCCGTGAGGGATGAGAGGGCGCAAGTAGGGAGAAGAGGGAGAGGAGGTGGCGGGTGGGGAGTAGGGCCGGCGGCTTGGGTAGTGGGGAGGGGTTTGGGGCGGTGTGAGGAAGAGAAGTGGGGGACGGCTTGGTTAGGGAAATAATTGGGGAAAAATTAGAAAGCTGAAATTCAATTCAGCTTTAAGTGGATTTGGAGGGAATTAATTTGAAAATTCAAATTAATTCATTAATGGCTAGGGGCGGCAATTAGGAGAGAATTAGGGGCTGATTTGGTGGGGATTTGAAATTAAATTAGGAGAGAGAAATGCCCAATCAAGGGGCCGGCCACATGAGGGAGGAGCAAGGTGTCTAAGTTCGTCGTATGTGGGCCATGAGGATTAAATGTAGGGAGGGAGTTATTTGAATTCAAATATTGAATTGAATTTAAATGAATATGCTTTCCTAATTGGTAGGACTACTTTAGGAAAGTGATGAATGATGGATTTGAATTTTGAATCAGGGTTATGGTGGAAATGAATTGGCGGTTTGGGCTAGGTGAAAGAGGGAGCGGCGGGATGACAGCCAGGGGAAGGGGAATCCGGCGGGTTGGGCTAGGGGGAAGACGGGTGGCGGGATGGAAGCCATGGGAGGGAATCCGGTGGGCGAGTCGGCTTGGGAAGAAATGAAAAGGGGAAAGAAAAAAAATTGAAGAACCAAGAGCTCCCACAAAGGGGGCTGTTGGGTAGTCCGATTGAGCCTCTCCTAGGCTTCACCACTCTCTCTCTGAAATTTCATATCAATATTCATTATCCTAAATTATAAGAGAGCTAACCTATAAATAGACCTCATAAAAAAAAAGAAACAAATACTAAAACGCCCTTCGGCTACAACACCACTTGACCACCCCTAGGGGTCAAATGGGAAAACAGAAAAATAAAAATAAATTAGTACATAAGACACATAAAAAATAAAATAAACTCTAGATCGTAGTCGTTGATCTTCCGATGTCCTCATCATCGATGGTTGTTTCTTCCTCGGCAACCTCTCACAACACCTTGTCACCAAGAGAAAGCAAGATTGTGTTGTGAACCTTCAATTGCATTTTGCTTGCCTTCACCCGATCCATCAATGCTGCAAATCCATCACTGAATACCGCCTCTAACATCCCCTGATGGGCTAACATTGCCTTTATCTTAATCTGCCACATGCTGAATTGTTTTCTCCAGTGATTTTGTCGATCTCAAATCTTTGTACTAACATGATTTAGAAAACATAACTTGATTTGCTCCCCAACGGCACCATCCCACAAGATCCGCGATATCACCTACGTGACTTAATTTCACATAACACAAGCCAGCCTGACTGCTGCGCTCTAGCTCGTGATCCGCACGAACGTCGTGCTCCATCCCGCCTTCCTTCTACGGGCTTTGTTCCCCTTGGCCCATCGCTTCCTTGTGACCAAATCATGCGCAGCTTGTGCCTTGTGCAAAGAACGGGCGTCTCCCACATCCGTATGCGAAGTTCTTGCTTGCGGCCTTGGCCCTCATGCCTACGAGTGTGCGAGGCTTATAAGCCTTGAGCCGCAATCGTGATCTCTGTTAGGAAAGTTGCTATTTGCATGTTTTACA
>NW_021325212.1:0-332 GCF_001605985.2 Dendrobium catenatum | reverse complement strand
AATATTTTTTGACAAGTCTTGCATTCAAAAAGTTTACGCGCATTTTGAGGCGTTTGTATTGAGATGTGGGGTTTTGGGCCTTCTGGCTGAGGCAAAGAAGGCAGGAGGATGACATAATCAACATCCCTCCTTTCGGAAGTAGAGCATTCTGCTGCATC
Organism: Dendrobium catenatum; assembly: GCF_001605985.2. Classification (NCBI taxonomy): domain Eukaryota; kingdom Viridiplantae; phylum Streptophyta; class Magnoliopsida; order Asparagales; family Orchidaceae; genus Dendrobium; species Dendrobium catenatum. The sequence continues at coordinate 174 of NW_021325212.1, read as the reverse complement.
GATATTGTGAAAAATAGGGTTGGCACAGGAAGTGGAGAGCATGACAAGACAATTAGCGACACGCTCTTCTTCAGTAAGCACAAGAGGTTGAGTAGGAATTTTGGATTGGGAGAGTGAAGGCGAAAAAAGGCCATTTGAGTTGTCATTCACTCCATCATCCCCGCCAGCACCAAC
>NW_021325211.1:0-212 GCF_001605985.2 Dendrobium catenatum | reverse complement strand
AAGACGGTGTGGTAAAGCTTCATTTTTTTTTTTTTTTGAAGTTTGCAAACTTGCATTAAAACTAAGGAAGAAAATAAATTATTACAAACTAATCAAGATAAGCAAGCCTCATATTCTTTCTTCAATATACAAGATAATGAAGAAGGAATATCAGGAGCAAAAAGAGAGTCAAAGCAAAAATTATTATGTAAAGCTAAAGTTGCGCATAAGTC
>NW_021325210.1:0-885 GCF_001605985.2 Dendrobium catenatum | reverse complement strand
TTGGAATTTATTGGATTTTGGCATCGTGGGTGGAGTTCGGAAGACATTTGGATATTTGGGGGACATTTGAAAATATTTGGGAACCCCTCCGGTTAAGATCTGCATTCAATACGGCCATCATCGGGGTGTTTGGGGTCATTCCGCTTTATGGATTGAACCCTGTCAACTCTGTCGGGCTGTCGACAGAGGATCGAGTTTCGTAGGTGTTATGCCCTTGTAAGTGAATTATCTGATTTTAGGCTTTGAAGGCCTAATATGAATGTATTAAAACAAATATTCTGGTCGCCATGGCCATATATTTGCTTAATGGTTCGAACCATGTCAACTCCTATTGATCTGTATAGAAGGATCGGGTTCGAATTCGAATTGACTTGTCAACCCGCGCAGCATTCCTAGACGTCACGTGTGTACCAATAACACGCTCGCCGGGGCCCATGCGGGTTTTATAATTTCTTTTACCCCTTATAGTGTACCTATGTGTATACAAACTATAGTGCACGTGGGGGTACTTTGAAAATATTTGTAGACGCCTTCTGTCCGCTTGCATTGAAGTTGCGGATCCGGTGGCGTGGCGTAACAGCTTTTGACTAGAGTTGTTCGCTACTTCGTACAGGTAGACTGTCGTGCACTACTTGTTGCTTTCTGCAGGTGGATCGTAGGGCACTAACTAATCTCCTGCTTTGGATTGTAGAAGATCATAGGAGCTTGTATTCTTTATGCATTCTGCTGTAATTTTGGTCTTTAAAATACAGCCACTACTGCTGGAAGCAGATGTATTCATCCTTAGACTGAAACTGACTACAGGATGCTGCATTTACTGTAGTCTTTATGCATCTACCCATGGGTGACATGTGACACATACATTCGTCTTCGTAGAGAGATCGT
>NW_021325209.1:0-210 GCF_001605985.2 Dendrobium catenatum | reverse complement strand
AGAACAGACACAAAAAACACAAAAAATGAACAAGGAAGGCACAAGATCACTTCTCTGACCGAAGAGGAGGCGACAGAAGGCACAAACACAGCAGAAAAATTAAAATCACCGAAACAAAAGGCATAAACATAGCCATCGAAACAAGGAAGGCACAAACCCTAGCACAGCGCACATCCTATATCCTATTTTTTCTGCATTAATTGATTCCAA
>NW_021325208.1:0-389 GCF_001605985.2 Dendrobium catenatum | reverse complement strand
AAGGGGGAGAAATTATTGTGTTTGTATGTTTTGTTTTATTTTAATTATTTTTTGTTTGCATTTTGATTTTGTGTTTGACTTTGAAATTTTATTGAGTGAATAAAAACATACACACACACATAAGGAGATAATAAAATATTTATACTGATCGTACTGGACGATATACGTTCGTACGGGACGATCAGACAGTTATCTCCTTTGAGCATATGGAACGAATAGGAACTTGCTTAAAATTTTTTTTCTAAGTCCTATTCGTCCAGGACAAATTTTACAATCGTCCAAGAGGATTGGTTCTCCGTAAAATTTTCGTCCAGACGAAATTAAATTATCGTCAATGGAGATTGGTCATCTAGAAAATTTTCATCCAGACGAAATTAATAATCGTCCAG
>NW_021325207.1:0-691 GCF_001605985.2 Dendrobium catenatum | reverse complement strand
TGTATGAACCATATCGTACTGTATTATATGTTACTAATCCAAAACCCTAGCCGCCAGATTAGTTTAAGTAAGTTTTATTAGCCGTTCATACTGTACGAAGAGGTTCATACTCTACATTATTATTTGAATACTTACTTAAATTAATTCATGATTAGTGGAACAAATCAAGGATTAATATCTGAAAGGTCATCGTACTGTACAAACTAGTTCATACTATACGATGATCAGAGACTAATTTTCATCTTCCCGGAGATCATCCTAGACGATGCCTTAATTTGGCCTAATCATACTGTACGAAGTTAATCGTACCCTACGATGTACAGAGATGAGTTTTGATCATCCTGGCTATCATCCCATATAAATAGAAGGATTTGAGGATCGTATTGTAAGACATTTTATCGTACTGTACGATTTTATTCATAAGTTTTTGAACTGTTCGTAAACCTTTGTACCAGAACGAAGCCTGTTTATACTAATCATACTGTACGATGTTTAATTGTATTGTACGATAGTAACGGCTACTTTAAAAATTTTAAGGATTTTGGAGCCTTTCTTAAGTATCAAAATTGTTATGTTTTGGTGTGTGACAGAAAGAGGGGAACGTGATTAGAGAGGAAATCCTTGGGAGAGATCTCTTGAGAAGTTCTTAGGGTATGAGAGAGGAAGGAGAGGGTGAGCTTGGTGAGGGAGA
>NW_021325206.1:0-811 GCF_001605985.2 Dendrobium catenatum | reverse complement strand
TTTGAATTTGAAGTTAAAATCCCTCCAAATTTTATCTACCTAAATAAGGAAAGCATTCAAGATAATTAATGGGAGGTTAGGGGATGGATGGGGAGGGTGGCCGGCGGTATGGGGGTTTGGTATGGAAGTGGTGGTGGAACCAAGGTGTGGGAAACATGAGGGGCGGTGGAAGAGGAAGCAGGCCGGCGGTGTGGGGGAGAGTGGGGAGAGGCCGAAGGAGATGAGAGTAAAAAAGTGGAGCTACAAGTCTCGGACCCTTCCAAAGGCTGACGGGTATTGCGATCGCCCTCACCTAGGGCCTTCTTTCTTCTCTCAAACACACAACATTGAGGAAAACAAAGAAAACTCATAATTTTATTCAATCAATCATCCTCCCAATACATAAGAAGGGGCTATATATATAGGCCTCGACATGACAAAAGAAAATAGACTAGAATGCCCCCCTTGGGCGACAATAGCAAACTAACTACCCATATGGGTAAAATCGAAAAAACTGAAATATAAAAATAAATAATACATAAAGTGCATCAAAAGTAAAGGCTCTTCATCATGACCATCGATCTTCGATATTTCCTCTGATAAACGCGTTGGAATCTCTTGTCGATGTCCCCATCATTCTCCCCGGATGGCCTCGGATAGCTCAAGCAGATATGGATCCAACCTCTGCAGCTCATCCTGCTCAATCCACATGCCCTCTATTATTGGCTTTCCTTCCCAATGAACCAAGTACCTTTGGTGCCCACCTTCTTTAGTGGAAATGATTTCATCGTCAAATATAGCTTCAACCCTCTTCGCATTAGATAAATGAGGT
>NW_021325205.1:0-418 GCF_001605985.2 Dendrobium catenatum | reverse complement strand
ATCCAATACATATAATCTCCTAACTAGGTCATCAAAAGGAAAATTATTACGTTCGGACACTGGATGTGTCAGGAGGACAATCCCGACACCCCACATCACCCTACACAGTGCATTAAGTGACATGGATCGCCCAAATTGGCCTCCGGACACGTCTGATGTCCGCACGTAATAATCTCTCCATCAAAAGGCTAATATTTTATATGACCAAACCATCTTTGACGACTATCTCTAATTTTATTTTCCACATGATATATTAAATATGTGAATAAAAAAATTTACCTGATATACATGCAAATTCCCAAAATATTAGGTGAAATTTGAGTAAAATGATATGCACCAATAAAGAGAAAAAACTCCACAAACAATTCCACCAGTCCACTCACAGCTGAACCAAGTCTACACAATTTGTCTAGCAATA
>NW_021325204.1:0-213 GCF_001605985.2 Dendrobium catenatum | reverse complement strand
AGAGAGAGAGAGTGAAGAGAGAGAGAGAGAGAGAGAGAGAAAGAGAGGGAGGGAGATTGAGAGAGAGATGGAGGGAGAGGGAGAGCGAGAGAGAGACGGGAGAGTTAGAGAGAGATGGGGGAGAGAGAGAAAGAGAGGGAGAGGGTGACGGTTAGGGTGCGGGAGAGGGAGAGGGAGAATGAGAGAGAGAGAGAGAGAGAGAGGAGGGTGCAG
>NW_021325203.1:0-212 GCF_001605985.2 Dendrobium catenatum | reverse complement strand
ATATTTTGGATAATCTTTGGAATTAAGAAAATAAAATTAAAAAATATATATTTTAATATAGTTTTTAATAAAATACACCATTAAACAAAATAAATCTTAATAAATCAAATATAATCAAATTAGCTTCAAAATTTTATGGATTTCTCATAAGGTCATCCATAAGCTTTATGAGATGTTTTATTAAATTAGGATTTATTTTAGATTTAAAAAAT
>NW_021325202.1:0-200 GCF_001605985.2 Dendrobium catenatum | reverse complement strand
TGTATATCAAAACTTAATTTTCTTTAGCTCAAGGTTCAAGAACATAATTTTATATGCAATTTTTTTTGTTAAAATGATAGTTGACAGGTACTATGATAGCATCTTTTGTTAACTTCACAATAACATCGTTCCTTCTCAACACAATAAAGCATAAATGCGATCCAGAAAATCTTTCTCAAGGGAGTCTATGGACTTGCCCC
>NW_021325201.1:0-243 GCF_001605985.2 Dendrobium catenatum | reverse complement strand
ATTTGAAGTTTGAGGTATTTAATGAATTTCTAAAATGGTTTAATTAAAGGGCCTTTTTTGTGATTTTGCTCCAAATGATATCCCAACTCCTTGAAATCATCTCCAAAGGTCAGGAATGACCTAAGGGGAGATTCCCAAGTGTTTGAGAAATTTTTGGAATTTTTAATTATTATTAATTAATTATATTAATTAAATATTCAATTTTGCTTAAAATTAATTTAAGGCTTAATTTGCTGTCAAATA
>NW_021325200.1:0-231 GCF_001605985.2 Dendrobium catenatum | reverse complement strand
GCAACTGATTTAAGTAAGTTCGTCCAGGACGATCCACGATCGTACTGGACGATCCACTTTGTAAAGACTTGAAAATCAGCAATTTTTTTGATGGTTTTTTGTGTCATTCCTATATAAAGTCCAATTAGAATTGCCTCTTAATCTTTTTGCCTACTGATCTTTTTGTGCCTACACAAAGGAGAGTCAAGGAGAGGATGTGAGAGAGTGTTTGAAGGAGGATTCTTACTACTA
>NW_021325199.1:0-312 GCF_001605985.2 Dendrobium catenatum | reverse complement strand
CGGGTCATTATTTTATAGTACCCAAATTAGATTTAGCTTCTGAGGCAGATTTTTTTTAGATCTTAAATCCTCACCCTCTGGGAATATTATCTCAAATTTCTAATAAAATATCAATTTAAACATAAAAATTTCTTTCTTAAAATGTAAAGCCCAACATAGGATAGACTGAGGTTGCCTCTGAGCTTCTCAGAATCCGGCTCCTCCTACTTTTACTCCTTTGACTCGCTAATAAATTTTCAACATTGAGCTTTCTCCTTGGAAAATCTTTACTTCTATTCCTTGTCTTCTACTTTGTAGTCAAAAGGGTATGAA
>NW_021325198.1:0-316 GCF_001605985.2 Dendrobium catenatum | reverse complement strand
GGTTTTCTATTTCCAAATTATCTTCCACATTTTCTTCTAAATTTATTCTCTCAAATTTTTGGGAGTTATCCTCAATCTCATCTTCAACAACATTTGGCTCTTCTAAATTTCTAGATTCATCAAATATAACATGTGTTGTTTCTTTAATGAGCAAAGTTCTTTTGTTGAATACCCTATAAGATTTTTTAACACTTGAATATCCAACAAAAATTCCCTCATATGATTTCGGATCAAATTTTCCTAAGGCAAATTTTCCATTATTATGAATGAACACCTTCAAACCAAAAACATGCAAATGAGACAAATTAGGTGTTCT
>NW_021325197.1:0-400 GCF_001605985.2 Dendrobium catenatum | reverse complement strand
CCAGTTCTAGCTTATCTTGGAATGGGCAACAATAAGCGCCATTTTTAGGAGATTGCGCAGCTTATGTTATTCTGGTTTTACATTTTCGAGGTGCAATGGCATAGGCTGATCCTGTTATCCAGTTAGATGCAGTTTGAATTCTGGGATGATTATCTGTGTTGAGTCTTGTATCCGGGTTCAAATGAGTCAAGTCGATTTGAGCTTGACTAATTCATAAGCTCATGAGTTGAATTTACCGCTACAAAGTATTCAATGAGTCGAGCTTGAGTTCAAAATGTTATCCTGGGCATGAGTCGAGCTCGAGCTCGATTTTTGAGCCACCACCTGCAAAATTAGTGAGTCAGGCTTGAACTACCTCTGACCCGAGCTTGACTCGACTCTTTTGCATCCCTAATCCTTA
>NW_021325196.1:0-284 GCF_001605985.2 Dendrobium catenatum | reverse complement strand
CAAATATAACTGAGCTTCTAACATGGGTGCCTAGATATCTTCCTTCATACTGTGGGCTCAGTTTTACACACTGAGTACATACAACGATGGATATAAGTTTTAATAGATTTTAATAATTTATTTGGTTATGCTGCTAATTAAAGTGTATTATAGAAGGAGATTCTTGGTTGAGAATCCAGTGTTGTTGAGTTGTATAGTCACTCTCACAAGTACCAGGAGGACCAGTAGAGGGTGAATGAATGAGTAAGGACAGCCTATATAAGTATATAAAGTTATAATACTTA
>NW_021325195.1:0-306 GCF_001605985.2 Dendrobium catenatum | reverse complement strand
TGTTAGTGGCCTAGCGCCGCAACACTCTGACCCAACGTCATTGTGCTCTCAAGCCTAATGTTGAAGCCAAATGTTGACATCTTATCTTGAAGGCTGTATTTGTAACAACCCGAAAATATGAAAACGTATTTTAAAATAACCATTATTCCCAAGCTTGCCCATAGTAAATACATTCATAAATGATATAACTAAGCTTCATTCATATGCTTGAAAAATTCCTATAGCACGCTAAAATTCTATTCACGTTACAACCACCATAAGTACATAGACCATAAGCTATTACCCAAACATTAAAAATCCAAATGA
>NW_021325194.1:0-245 GCF_001605985.2 Dendrobium catenatum | reverse complement strand
GTTAAATTTGTTGCTTGTCTCTAAAGTCATGTTACAGCCATGGGCTCTTTAGGTAGCAATCTATTTTGTAAAAAGTATAAGATGAGATCGATCCAAGGAGCCTCTCTTAGTTTATTGATAGATTGTATAACCCACGAACCTTGGATACATGGAAAGTGGATCTCCTCGATACACTTTCTCTTGTAAACATCTCTTGTCATTAATGCAGTAAGTCTAGAAATAACATCAGCTTGTGTGTTTTACTC
>NW_021325193.1:0-252 GCF_001605985.2 Dendrobium catenatum | reverse complement strand
ATCTTCTCACTGCTACCGGCCAGCTCACACTGAATCCTCAATTTTCTACCTGGATGTTGATTGATCAAAATCTACCAGTCGCTCTTTTCTCCACCATCTCTCCACTGATTCTTCCTTACATCGTTACCTTGGAGGCTTCTGCTTCTATTTGGAAGACATTAGAGCAACGCTTCTTCTCTACCAACCGCTCCAGGGTCATCCAACTCAAAAATGAGCTTCACACTCTCTCTATGCTCAACAAAACCATGGCAG
>NW_021325192.1:0-205 GCF_001605985.2 Dendrobium catenatum | reverse complement strand
GCAACTTTATAGTACAAATTTTTAATTTTTTTTATTAAAAAGCTACTTTAAGAAGCATTAATAAAGATGCCCCAAACAAATCCTAAGTCAAATTTATATATACATCACATACGTAAAACTCGAACACATAATCTCTTAGTTAGTAGCTAAAATTTCCAACCGTCAGATCAAGATGAGCTACTTGATCAAATATCACAAATGATCA
>NW_021325191.1:0-383 GCF_001605985.2 Dendrobium catenatum | reverse complement strand
CAATTCATATAGCCATCATTTTCAATAAAGAAGTTGAATGAGCTATGAAAATTTAACATATTCATGCTACAAAATATTATTAATTTTGAATGGCAAAGGCCCAAAGCCAATCCCTTTCTCCATAATTTGATACCATAGATTATTTCATTGATAATGAAAGCCATTAGAACTAATTACTCTCTTGAAAATGCCAAATGTATGGAGTGGCAATGCCAATGGATTGATGTGCATGTTATGAATTTGTTATTTTAGTGGGTCAATTAAAAATTAGTTTTTTTGAAGGCTAAGAGGACAATGAAATAAAATATGTGAGATTGCTTTTTCTCAATAATTTACATAATAAATTTTATTATAACAAGATATCATAGCCAATTATTGAGATC
>NW_021325190.1:0-738 GCF_001605985.2 Dendrobium catenatum | reverse complement strand
ATATTATCAGCATCATTAATCATCTTAGGGATAACCGGCGGATTGTGCAAATGCTCAATCACCGTTTGATTATTGAACATATTCAAAAAGAAATACACACCCGACTTACTGATATCCTCCTCCGTCTCAAGTAAAATGCCATTATTTTTCATAATTTTATGGATTCTATTATTAACTTTATTCTTATTAGCAATAGGATAAAAAAATTTAGTATTTCTATCTCCCTCCATAATAAATTTAGCATTAGCCTTTTGTTTCCAAAAGGATTCTTCTTGGGCTTAGAGTTTACAAAGCACATTTTTAGCATGATTAAGATTAAAGAGATTATCCTCATTAGGATTGGCCGCAAAAATATCCTCCATATCCAGAACTTTATGCTCAGCTTCAAGAATGTTAGAAAAGATATTTTTGAAAACATTTTTATTCCAATGTCTGAGGCATTGTTTCAATCTAGCCAGCGTAGCCCAAAGGCTTAACATAACAGTAATAGAATTATCAAGAAAAATAGGAGCATTCCAATTGGCTTGAAGCATCTCTTTAAAATTCTCATGTAATAACCACATATTCAAAAATCTAAAAGCAAAAGATCCACATTGACTGATCACATTAATATTAAGAAGCATCGGAGAGTGATCCGAAAGGATTCGACTCAAATGCTCAACATTAGTAGAAGAAAATTTGGCAATCCATTCATTATTAAATAGAATTCTATCAAGACGTTGCCAAAGATTAGACCTA
>NW_021325189.1:0-464 GCF_001605985.2 Dendrobium catenatum | reverse complement strand
TAGATGATCTATCATTGATTCAAGGACATAGATATGTGCTCAGACATTGTGATCATTTAACAAAGTATATTGATATGTACAAGGAGGAAGAGTGACAAAAAAGAGCCAACAACTTTCCTCTAACGCCATTAGCTCTTGATAAACTTGTTAATGAACATTTTCATGATTGGTTCAAACGAAGAGTAAGATATCAAATTCTCTCCTTAGTCAATTTCAATATCATATTCATAATTTGACTTATAATTTTTTGTTTAGATTACATTTTCATGATTGGGCTAACACAACTTCAGCTGGCACTAAAGTAGATCATTATGGAAATACATTGGTTAACTTTTCACGATTAATACACACAGGTGATAGATGGGCAGATGATCCATTTGTTTTCTCATCACAAGTTGAGCCTGTTTTTTTCATTAAAGATCCAAATAATAAAAATTGGAACTTTGTCTTACCTCTAAAGGCTA
>NW_021325188.1:0-210 GCF_001605985.2 Dendrobium catenatum | reverse complement strand
CGACTATAAGGTTGCTGAAATCGGAGTTCGGGTGCGCCCAAAATTAATTTTTGTAGTTTCCAACTAACTTTTGCCTCGAGATTCGTGCCCGATCAAACTAATTTCTTGATGCCGTATCAATTAGCAAGTTATTGTACTAGTTAGAGCAATCCTAACATATAACATAGATCAAATTGACTTTACACTGCAAGTAAATAAACAAGCATTTTA
>NW_021325187.1:0-2222 GCF_001605985.2 Dendrobium catenatum | reverse complement strand
CTAAAGTCAAGGGTTAGAGACTATTTTTGTTCTTTGTTTCCTATTATAATTATATTGACATATACCAATAGTCATGACTACCTTCTTATTTGAGTGCTTACTGAACAAGGTGTGATTCCCCAAACTTTGCTTGTAACCTATGGCTTTTATCACTTTCTCAAATATTTCAAATCAAGCTTTAAATAGTTATTTGAGATCATATAGTGCCTTTCTTAGTTTGCAAACCTTGTTGGTTCCAAGATCTTCCCCAAAATTAGGAGGAATACCCGTGTAAATTTCCTCCTTTAGATCATCGTGAAGGGATGCATTTTTTGAATGCCAAATTATTGTTAATCTTGGTGAAAGTTGTTTTTTCAGTGATAGTAACACTCATATTGTGTTCATTCTTGCAAGGCTTTATGGTCTACTATGTTTTGTTTTTCCAAGGCTTTCATCTCGAGTCTTAACACTTTTCTCCATTCCTCGCTAGATAAATGCCTTTCCTCCATTTCGCACTATACAATGTCTTTATTTCTATCTCAACTTTCATATATTTTGTTTATTCCTCAGATAATATTATAGTGGTTGAAGTGGTGTTTAAGTTTACAAGGAAAGTTTTGTAGTATAATGTGAATTTCTCAAACACCACATATTGAGATAGATAATATAATAGATGTTTGATGGTTTACTTCCTTGTGTCTTTTATAATAGAAATTGGCAAGTCAAGTCCATTGTTTTCATCTCAAGTTTGTGTTTTGAGGTAGGCTCATAAGTTGTAATTAATTCATATTCATGATTTGGAGAAGATTCTTTGGTGTGCATTGAATATGGAGTTGGAATAATTCTTCTTGAATTCACTTGTTTATATCTCTCAATATAATGATTTGGGATTTTTTGTTTATGATGAGTGTGAGGAATCAGCTTAATTTCTTCTCAAGGAAGAGATTTGCAGACAATGTGTGGGTGAGGAAGATAGATTTATCAAGAAGTTTTTTTTATCCTCATTTTCTTTAGTAGAGCTTTTTCAAAGATAGGTTTGAGCAAAGAAAGTTCTCTCCTCTTCAAAAGTTTCATTAATAGAAATGGATAAACTTTTGGTAGGCGAATTATAGTATTTATATCCTTTTTTGGGTAACCACATGCACTTGATTGCCAATGGGTCAAATTTACCTCCATTGTATTAAGAACATGCATAAAGGAGGTACATTCAAAGATTTGGTTTAGGTTTTTAAATTGGGATAAAAATTTAGAGTGTACTTTCATTGGTGTTTCGAACTACTAAACTTTAGAAGGAAATCTATTTATGATGTAAGTACATCATGTGTTGGAATAACATGCTCTAATTGTGGTTAGTGACTTTTTTTGAGCAATCTCATTATGTTGACTCTAAATTTTTGAGCCATCTCTTTTTGTAGACTTAGGAAGGGAAGGTAGAGAGGAGAATGGGAGAATGAGAGGAGATAGGAAAGAGAAAGAATGCTTTCAGGGTTTTTTCATCCGTCACTCCTATTATAAAAAGTTTTCTGATTATTGTAGTTGACTTCTATTATATTTTTGTTTTCATATATTTTGATTCTGGAATTTATTCTTTTGTCTAAATTGATATTTATTGTATTTTCTTTTAATTTAGTGAACTTTTACTGCATAAGTTTTGGTATATTATAGTACTGATTATTGTGGTCATTTTGATCGGATGGTTTTATATTTTTACCTATTGAAACATTATTTATTATATTTTATATGATTTGAGTAGGAATAAGATAAGTAGTGGTTTTGACGACATCCTGATAAGAGCGTATTGATGAAACTAGCATTGTGAATGTATACTTGCTAATTTTTATTAATTTTATATGTTCCTATACTATGTGTAAACAAGACAAGCTGTTTATTAAGATAGGTTGGCAGAGATTGATTCTACCCTATATGGGAGGGTGGACCAATGAGATTTTCTTAAATTAAGGTTTGTGGGGATATCCTCGATCAAGATCAAGATCAAAATTGAGAGTTATAAAAAGTTAAGATGCTGAAGGGCAAGTGTAGCAACTCTTGAAGAAAGCCACATGATTATTAAATTTAGATTAAGTTATTAAAATGAATATGATACATGTACGATTACTAAAAAAAACACCACAAAAGTTAGAACCACTTGCTTGTTTTAGTATGATTGCTTTTATACTTGCACACGTGCATTGTTATTGATATGATATTTGAAAGTTTGTTAGGGATGTTAGGCCCTCTTGAAC
>NW_021325186.1:0-316 GCF_001605985.2 Dendrobium catenatum | reverse complement strand
TATCATATAATTTTAATTAATTATATGGCATAAATTTTAAATTTTCTTTTTGCATGTTTTTTTATCCTAATATGCAAATAGGGGATACATGAAATCATTTGCTACATTCGTATATTTAAAGGCCATATAATAAATTTTGAAAAATATATCTTTTTAGATTCTTTTTTCTGTTTTTCTTTTTTCTTATGTCTTTTGTTCCAGCAAGAACGGAGAAATGATTGATAATGCACCAAGGCAGCATAGCCAATATGTATCCAAAATCATTATAATGCAATAGAGCAAGTAGATCGGACAGGATCCAGCCGACTTACAAGTT
>NW_021325185.1:0-1256 GCF_001605985.2 Dendrobium catenatum | reverse complement strand
GACAATATTTTCACAATCTTCATTATATAATATTTACAACTATCCCAAATAAATCATGAGAGTTAAAAATTATAAAATGTTAATTTTAAATTTTATTTTATTGAAAATAAGAGTTTTATGTAATTATGTTAAAAAAATAATTTACGATGCATTTCTAATATACGCATTGTCGACAAGCTAAAAGAGAGAAGGTATAAGCCAAAATTTTTGCTCTATCCAATCTTCAAACACATTTTGAGTATAAACATAAATATTATCACATTATAAAACATTGTAATATGCATATAAACTTATTATGTTATATGTCAACATATATACTATAATATTGAGATTTATATTGATATATTTCACACTATCATTTCATAGGAAATCACACACAAAATGAAAAAAAAAATCAAAGTAATATATTATGATCCAAAGTTCATAATGATGGATCTCAAAGCAGAAAAATTTGCATTGAGATCAGTGCAATACATATTTTGATTGTCTTTTCATATATTACACTCATCTCAATGACTCTCAGATCCATTCTGATCAAAATTTATGCTCGTTTGAGTCAGTTTTTTTGTTGCTTTCTAAAGCAGCTTTCTAGTACAAGAATTTCATGAATTAGAAAATTTTATACTAGAAACTCATTTTAGGCAGCAATATGGAAGCTGTCCCAAACCAAGCCTTAGTAAAAAATATCCATATTACAAAATTTTCCCATATGCAAATACATAATCTATCATCATTTAGCACAAAATCATTAAAAAAACTATAAATTAGCTCCTGAACTGAACATAGAGTGGCATTGTAAGGAAATTTCTATGCTATTTTACTATTTAGACTAAAATCTACCATAAAAAAGATAATAATAAAGAAATAAATTTAGACCAAAGCTGAATGGAATGATCCTGCATACCTTCAACTAGCAGTCTAAGTACCCAAAATGAAACCTTTGCGTCTCTTGTAGTCACTGATGCTGAGTGTGAAGGCTTTACTTTTCCCATAATTGTCAGGCACTGTATGCCCAATAGTTGCTTCTGTCTTTCGCTTCCTCTCCATGAAGCCACGTTGAACACCCTCAGCTCCTCGATATTTGTACAGAGCAGCCAACAAAATCGACTAGTCAAAATTATGCAGAGCCATTAGTTCTTCACCATGATCAACCGGAGGTTTGGTTTCAATCAGTTTCCCTTCATCTTTAGCCTCCTCCATGGCTCCCACAAGGGAAGCCTTGCCGGCTTCTTCAGGCTTGTTAGTATCATGATCAA
>NW_021325184.1:0-226 GCF_001605985.2 Dendrobium catenatum | reverse complement strand
CGTGGTGCCTGACGGAGACCATAGATGGCTTTTTGGAGGCGGCAGACATAGTTGGGATAGTTATGATCGACAAAGCCTCTTGGCTGAGACATGTAGACGGTGTCGGTAAGGATGCCGTGAAGAAACGCATTCGAGACATCCAGCTACTGCACGGGCCATCCGTGAGAGAGAGCTATGGTGAAGAGCACACGAATGGTCGGTAGTTTAGCTACCGGACTGAATGTCT
>NW_021325183.1:0-1016 GCF_001605985.2 Dendrobium catenatum | reverse complement strand
TTAAAAAGTAATTAAAGAAATTCATAAAATGCTCAAACTGAAATTAAACCTAAGATTGATCTAACCAAGGTCTGGAACCATAGGGCTTTTGTAGTGCTCCCTGAGACCTTTCCAATGAGCCTAAAAATACTTAATTTGGACAAGTGTGAAGGGAGTTATGAATTTTTGAAGATCCCTTGAATTTCTGGATTTATTAATCCGGCAATTACACAGTCAGCAGCCATTACCACGCATCGCGCGTCGATTCGCCAGGCAATGATTGGCGCTAATGGTTAACGGTCGGGTTAACGATAGCCGTTGGATGGCGGATCGAACGGCTGAGATTAACAGCGCTCCTATACCGCGGGATTTAATCCGAGCCGTTGATCAAGATCAACGGCTGGGATTTCGTCTTCAACCTCCCGCTCGTATCCGAGACCGCAGGGCTTCTCCGGCTTGATCCGGGCGATCCCGCCGGTGAACTCTGATGAAATTTTGCAGGGAGGATCAGGATGGTGGGAACCTTCAATCCACGGTGGAAATCCGTTGGGGTGAAGGTTTCCTTCACACTTGACCAAACTACCAAGCTAGGGAGCTCGGGATGGAGAGATTACCGTAGAGAAGGCCTCAACAAATGGGCTTCTCTATCAGGAAGCTTCAGGGGATGGGGGCTAACAGTTCTCCTTCAGGCGTCGGGATCGGAGGACGGCCGGAGGTGCGACTTCGAGCGGGACGCCGAGAGCTTTCACGGGCATTTGCTCGAACGGAAGGAGGGATCGGTCTCTGCGCTCGAAGGAAGCTTCTGGGAGTTCAAAGGAGCTCTGGGAATCGAATCAGAGCGAATGCCAATTCCTTGTGAGGTCTAGCGAGCTCAGGGGTTTTCGGCCACCCTTCGGGAGCTTTGACGGTCGGGATTGAACTGGGGAAGGCTCGGATCGCTGCCAGGTGGATGATGGCGACGTCCAGGGGGGATCGTGGAGATTAAATCGGTGGGCAACAACCTTGAGCCAGGAATTGTCTGGGGGGGACCACCGGAA
>NW_021325182.1:0-1015 GCF_001605985.2 Dendrobium catenatum | reverse complement strand
ATAGGCATATTGTCCTGGCTGATTAGTTCAAATATGAAGAAAATCATCCTGAATATCGACCTGAAATGAAGCTGGATGATGTCTAATCGGCCTGGATGTTTTGGAGATCGTCCAGGATGATTTGACCATGTAACTGCTTTCCTTAAATTCCAGAGAAATTTTGGAAAAATTAACCTGGATCATCCTGGACGATATTTTATAGTCCTGGTCGATCCTCTGGATGATGTCCAAAAATAAGTTATTTTTAAATAGATCTGGCGGCAGATTCTTGCTGAATTGAGCCTATCGTCCTGGCCTATACAAAATTGTCCAGGATGATGTGTTTTCCATAATGACGGCTGCTTTAATGAGGATTGCCCTAATTAGGATTTCTACTTTTGTCAGATCGTCCAGGACGATATAAATATCATCCCGGACGATGTTACCAAAAATAGAAATCTTTTAGGGTACAACAGAAAAATTTTCAAGTTACAAAACATCATATGCCACACCAAATACAACAGTCTCAAGAAAGAAAAAAGATTACAAACTGACAAACACCTAGTCTACCCAATCTTGAGCTAGTTCCAAATTATAGTCTGATCATGTGGACCTGAAACGTTAGCACATAAGGTAATCGTAGAGAAATAAGAAATGTTTGCTATCATCAAAATCATAAACCTAAGATCCGTAACAATCTCCCCCTTTTTTATGATGGCAAACAATTTCAATTTGAATTTTCAAAAAAGAATATTTTCTCCTAATCTCCCCCTTACTAGAATAACACACTTTAAAAAAATAGGGGAGATAAAAGTATTTTTGTTGTTTTAAATTTTTTGAAAATAATGATACAAATTCAACAGAATATTCTCCCCCTTTGACATTATCAAAAACAAAATGAACAAAAGACAAAAATATTTCCTGATCTAGTGAAAAAGCAAATATTCTTAAAATGAGAAAGTTACCTCTTGGTTTTAATCAAAAAGTTAGTAGAATTGGATTGACAACGCATAGCCCAGAAAAGGTTAGAAACTCA
>NW_021325181.1:0-402 GCF_001605985.2 Dendrobium catenatum | reverse complement strand
ACTAGGCATGGATTAAACAAAGAAGTCAATCATTCTGTCTTCAATTCAACTATAGAACCCACTAATATTGATCAAGCACTTTTGGA
Organism: Dendrobium catenatum; assembly: GCF_001605985.2. Lineage (NCBI taxonomy): Eukaryota > Viridiplantae > Streptophyta > Magnoliopsida > Asparagales > Orchidaceae > Dendrobium > Dendrobium catenatum. The sequence continues at coordinate 316 of NW_021325181.1, read as the reverse complement.
TGAATTTTGAATTTTGGCCAAGCAAGAAGAGTTGAATCAATTTGTAAGAAATAAAGTTTAGGAATTAACTACAAGGCCAAAGAACCAAAGTGTAGTTGGAACTAAGTTTGTATTCAAAAACAAAATAAATGACTCAAGAGTAGTCATCAGAAATAAGGCTAGATTAGTTGCTAAGGGGTATAATCAGATTAAAGGGATTGATTTGAGGAGACTTTTTCCCCTGTAGCTAGACTTGAAGTAATTAGGGTTTTGCTAGCTTTTGGCTATTTTAGAGGATTCTTTTTTTTTTTTTGAAAATAAGCCGAAGCTATTGAAT
>NW_021325180.1:0-221 GCF_001605985.2 Dendrobium catenatum | reverse complement strand
TTCAAAATTCTTGATAGACGACTTGGTGGCGACACTTGGTGTCAGTCAATCCATAAGTATTGGTCTGAGAGGTAGTCATATAAAAGTGTCAGTTTTTACACCAAGGCTTTAGGATTCAATTTTCATTGGTTGCTCTAGCTACCAATTAGGTAGTCTCGCAGAGCCATAATAATTCGATGAAGCAAATTTATCATATATAGAAATAGATCAATGATGCATAC
>NW_021325179.1:0-352 GCF_001605985.2 Dendrobium catenatum | reverse complement strand
CTACCAATATGAAAATATTGTAATGTGTTGCGTGACTCAAATATTTGTAAGAAGCTCTAAGATCAGAGTAGTTGATGGAAGTCATTTGATTCACCTTTGCAGTACGATTTAATTTATTTTATTCGGTAATAAGGATTAATTAGTATTTTTTTTTCATAACTCATCTTTTATGAAGGATCACATATCATTTCCTTTTATTATGTTTTTTTTTTTTCATTGCTTTTAGTTATTTTAATCTTCTTGTAAATTAGATGATGTTTGTAAAGAGATTTTCAATGTTGAATACAAAGATATTTACAATTAAATTTGTTCCAGCTCTCTCTCTCTCTCTCTCTCTCTCTCTCTCTCTCTC
>NW_021325178.1:0-217 GCF_001605985.2 Dendrobium catenatum | reverse complement strand
GGGCACTTAATCTGTAAAACTCCTCAGTGTACTCACTGACTGATCGCTGTCCCTGCCGACAATGCTGATATTGTAGATAGAGGAGCTGCTCAAAATCGGTGGGTAAGAAGTGCCGCCTCATGAGCTGTTTCATTCGAACCCAACTACGTATTGGACCCTTACCTTCCCGCTGTCTATTTTGAAGAAGCTGCGACCACCACGCAGTAGCTCCTCCTTT
>NW_021325177.1:0-300 GCF_001605985.2 Dendrobium catenatum | reverse complement strand
TGGACGAAAATCTTACAGAGACCAGATCATCCTGGACCATATTTAATTTCGTCTGGACGAAAATCTTACAGAGAGTAAATCGTCATGTACGATAATTTAATTTCGTCTGGACGAAAATCTTACAGAGAGCAAATCGTCCCGTACGATTTTTAATTTCGTCCCGGACGAATAGGACTTAGAAAATTTTTCAAGACAGATCCTATTCGTTCCATGTGATCTTAATAGGAGATAACTGTTTGATCGTACCGTACGAACTGATATCGTCCCGTACGATCAGTATAAATTTTATATGATCTCCTT
>NW_021325176.1:0-205 GCF_001605985.2 Dendrobium catenatum | reverse complement strand
GAGAGGTTATGGGAGAGCCGGCGGTAGGAAGAGGGGGTTTAGGGGAAATAAAACTGAAATTATTTCAGTTTTAAGATGAGTGGAGGGAAAATTATTCAATCCTAATTTGAATTTCAAATATGATTTGAGGATTAATTGAGATATTAATGGGATTCCCCATAGGGGGCCGGCGGCATGGCTAGAGAGGGAGGGAATTGGGGAGAGA
>NW_021325175.1:0-298 GCF_001605985.2 Dendrobium catenatum | reverse complement strand
GCGGCAGGATTGTGTCTGGAAGGAAAGGCTTTGTCATTGTATCAGTGGCGTTACAGGAGGGAGCCTATCAGGAACTGGAGGGAATTCAAAAGGTGCATAATAGAACGTTTCCAAACCGACCGGGGAGGAGATTTCTATGAGCAATTCTTTGCTCTGGTGCAGGAGGGATCAGTAGCAGACTACCGTGAGCGGTTCGAGCACCTGGCTAGTAGGGTGGAGCGATTATCGAATAGCGTATTGGAGGGGAACTTCATGAAGGGGTTGAAGGCAAAGATCCGAGCGGCAGTTAAAGTTCTGA
>NW_021325174.1:0-265 GCF_001605985.2 Dendrobium catenatum | reverse complement strand
GGCAAGGCGGAGCCCTCGCCGATGCCGAAATACCAACACTCGGACAGGCAAGGCGAAGCCCTCGCCGAGAAGGAAGAAGCTCGGACGAATCCATGCAAGGCGGAGCCCTCGCCGACGCCGCCCTCACGCCGACGCTATCGTCAAGCTGACGCCAGAAGACCAACGGGACGGAGACTTGAGCAACTCTCCTGCAGTACCCCCGTGCCCTAGTTGTTGCTGTGCTAAACAAAAAGAAGACTGGGCTCAGTCATTTAAGCCTTAAAGG
>NW_021325173.1:0-1319 GCF_001605985.2 Dendrobium catenatum | reverse complement strand
AATAAAGCCTAATTAAAATTAAATTTTGAATATATAATGGAACAAATCAGCCATAAAAAAAAAATCAGCCTTAAATCTTAATATTATTAAAAAAAATAGAAGACACCACGGGACAATGTTTATTCATGACTGATTTTGTGATCAGACGTCACGACCAATCACAAATAGTAAATAAATCAAACTCAATTGCCCTAATATATTTTTTCATTTTTCTGTCACTTTTTGGGCGAATTATTACGTACGTCCACCGGACGTCCGGACACCCAATTAAGAAGCGCCACGTCACCTGAATACACTGAGTCCCGATGTATTTTGATGACCTGTCGCATCTGAATTGGTGTCCGGACGAATCCGGACACCGAACGTAATAATTTGCCCCCTTTTCGACTGACTGACATTATAACTATCCTCGCTCCCCTTGATGCTCTCTTGTGACTCTACAAGTACGTTTCAACCATTGTTGGCTCCTAGTCGCCCTCTCACCTCCTTTCTCCTTTTTCATTGACCATTCCTCTTGATAAGTGCTAGCTAGTTCCTCAAGTAGTCCTCATGTCTAGCATTGTCTTCCTCTAGCTACCTCTGTCTGTTTCCAACTGTAGCACCTCATGCAATCATATCAATTTTTTTTCGTTAATTAGCCGCTTTTCAAATAGAAATTTAGTTAAAATTGTGCTCAAATGATCTACTTTAGAAGTGTTTTCTCAAATATTGGGAGATTTTGAGATCTAAAAATTACATCAAGATCCGTACTTGATTGAATAAATTTTATAGTGAATTAAATATCAATATTAAATAGTCTATGATAGTTAGTTATCACATAAGTTCTATAAAATTATGGTTAATAAAGTTAGAACTCTTACTACAATGATGTATATATAATGCCTAGATGATGCTCTCAAGACCAAAAATTTATTCAGAATCTTTTTCATTCTAAAACTGACATAAAAATTTATATACATAAGAAGTTATCCATACGTCACTTTTTTTTTAAACTAAGAAATTTGCAGAGAACAAAAAAATTCTAATAATATTATCTAATTAATGGCCTCATAACAAATAAATTAATGAACTTGAACTTAAAACATTTAACTCTCAATTCCTATATTTCTTACCTAAAAAAAACTTAAAATTTCTACATAACAATAAATCTCGAGTATTAAGGTTTTATCATTTATTGAATATATAGGCATGACATGAATTGCATCAATATAATAGTATAACATAAATAAAAATAAAAACATATTTTATTTCCCTGATTCCCCTATATTGTTCTTTGAAGTATGGAAAATGTTCATTATTCATTCAGCAAATCATTCCTT
>NW_021325172.1:0-301 GCF_001605985.2 Dendrobium catenatum | reverse complement strand
TATTTAATAGTGTTCATCTGTAGGCAAAGATTATTGTACAGTTTTCAATCCATATCTCCATATTCGTTAAGAAAATTATGAAAAAAATTTGCTTGGTGCAGGTTCATCAGCTATTTTGGTTGTTGTGAAGAAGTATTCGGAAGGATTTAGAATGCAGATACTTGCATATGTAATGACCCTATATACATTGCTCTTTATGGTTATCAGCCGTGTGACAAAGCAGCCTCAGGAAGAAACTCCTGAATCAGATTGGCATGATGCAGAATTATTTCGGGATTCTACCTCCAAGGAGTTCCAGCCT
>NW_021325171.1:0-205 GCF_001605985.2 Dendrobium catenatum | reverse complement strand
CGTTTTTTCGAGGCCCCTCTCTTGGCAAGGAAGTTCGAAAATTTTCCCTTATCTCTCTTTTCTTCGAGAGATCTTGTGGAGTTCTGATGTTTGGTGGTTGGCAATGGAGGTCGGATAGACCGTTGTAAGGAGAGAGGTTGGAATGACGGGCAAACTTCCAACATCGATGAGAAGTATGATGACAGGCATGAATTCAACATCGGGT
>NW_021325170.1:0-1323 GCF_001605985.2 Dendrobium catenatum | reverse complement strand
TGCCGTCAATTTATGGAAAAATGACTGTTCGTACCAGACGAAATTTCTTTCATCCTGTACGAATTAGATTCGTCTCGTAGGAACAAATTTCGTATGGATGAATGAATGAGTCAAAAAAAGAAACGACTTTTCTTAAACACACAACTTACGAAGCATCCTTTCGTACAGACTTTTGACCAAAATGATCGTACAGACGAACACGTGTTCGTCCGGACGATCAGAAATTCAATTCTTTTTAATGCCTGTCGAAAATTATCCCCTGCTATGAACCGACATGTGTTCGTTTGGACGAACCAAAGGTTCGTACGGACAAAGTTCATATTAAAAACTATCTTATCCATTCAACTGCTTCATTCACTCGTCCCATCGTTTGAATAAATATTTCGTCCCGGACGATCGTGACGATCGTATAGACGAATTACATTAAAACTGCTCTTAAAACGGTTCAAAATCACACAGTTTGTCATACTACACAAATCGTCCCGTACGAAACTATTTTGTCCCGGACGATGATAAAAAAAAATTCAATAACAACACAAAATGAAATCATTCACACAAATCAAAATTAAGAAACACAACAACAAAAAAATAACAAACACAAAAATATTAACAAAAAAAATATCAATATTGCAGAAAATATTTTTATTTAAGTATTCAAATCAATCACACCAAGCCTTGTCTTAATGCACTGAAATTATCAAAGGCTAATGGTTTTGTAAAAATGTCTGCAAGTTAATTTTCAGTAGAAACAAAAGTGATTTCAATTTATCCTTTTGACACATGATCCCTTATGAAATGATGTCTTATGTCTATATGTTTGGTTCTTGAATGTTGAATAGTATTTTTAGAAATGCAAATAGAACTAGTGTTATCACAATAAATAGGAATAGTGCCTATAGACAATCCTAAATCAATCAACTGTTGTTTTAACCAAAGTACTTGTACCACACAACTTCCTAAAGTAATGTATTCAGCTTCAGTAGTAGATAGAGCCACTGAATTTTATTTTCTACTAGACCATGAAACTAATGAATTTCTAATGAACTAACATGTTCCAGAAGTGCTTTTTCTATCCACTATATAGCCTGCAAATCCATAATCTAAATAACAGATAATTTTAAATGAAGAGCTAAACTTATGATACAAAATTCCTAAGTTCTTAGTTCCTAACAGATATCTTAAAATCGTTTTTACTGTTGTCAAATATGATTCTTTTGGATTTGATTGAAATCTAGCACACAAGCAAACACTAAACATGATATAGGGATGTGTAGTAGTCAAGTAATGTAAAGATCCAATAATCCCTCTAAATTTCTTTTGATC
>NW_021325169.1:0-310 GCF_001605985.2 Dendrobium catenatum | reverse complement strand
GTTTCTCCATTTTTCTCTCAGATTTTCCTGTTTTCTACTGTTTTTGCTGTTTTTTCCTGCTGCGAACAGCAGTTTTGCATTGAGTTTTGCTGTAGAAGCGAATAGGAAATACTTGAAGTATTTCCTATCAAATTGGTATCAGAGCAAGTCTTGGGACTGTTTGTGGGCTGTTTTGGGCAAATTTCAGCGGCTGTTTTTTTGGCCGGAAAAGGTGAAAGTTGTTGTTTTTGTTGTCGAAATTCCAGATTTTGTGATTCTACAAAGTTCGGATTATAATGGCGGCAAAGAAGGTGGATGCCTTGGAGGAAAG
>NW_021325168.1:0-315 GCF_001605985.2 Dendrobium catenatum | reverse complement strand
GCTTGACATGGCTATTGTGGCTAAGCTCATGGGAAGGTGCATTTCTTTCCCCTTCCTTCTCCAGGAGCTTAAACGGAGATGGTTTCACTTTGGTGAGTTTGAGATCATTACTATGGGCCCAAACACGTTCATTTGCATATTCCAGAGTCATGCGGATAGAGATGCCGTGCTTTCTAGTGGTCCTTGGATCATTGCGGGCAACATTATTGGGATGGACAAGTGGGACTCTACTTGCTCAGCCAACTCCCTTCATGGACTTCGCTCTCCAATCTGGATCCGTCTACCTCAGCTCCCTCTCATCTATTGGGACCTTAA
>NW_021325167.1:0-270 GCF_001605985.2 Dendrobium catenatum | reverse complement strand
GGAACTGTCGTTGGGTGACAGAGGTCAGAGGGACTATAGTCAACGAGCGAAAAAGGTAAGAAAGACATAGTTAGTGTGCGACAGATGTCAAGATCATTGTCATGCGACGGTGGTCAGATGGATTGTAGTCGGATGACGAAGGCCAAAAGGAAATTAGTTGGAGGGTGATGTTGGCCGATTAGACAGTAGTTGGGCGATGGTGATCGCAGGGACCATAATCGGGCTACAATAGTCGAAGGAACTATAGTAGGTGATGGAGGTCGAACTGAT
>NW_021325166.1:0-541 GCF_001605985.2 Dendrobium catenatum | reverse complement strand
AGGTGTTCCTGAGCCATTTTTGGAGGGAGCTATTTAGAATGCAAGGAACAGTATTGAAGAGGAGCACAGCTTACCATCCACAAACTGATGGGCAGACGGAGGTGGTGAATAGAAGCTTGGAGACATACTTGAGGTGTTTTGTGTCTGAAACACCAAAGCAGTGGGCCAAATGGCTAGCTTGGGCAGAATACTGGTACAACATCTCTTTTCACTCGGCTACCAAGATGACACATTTTAAGGTGTTATATGGGAGGGACCCCCCACATATAGTAGTGGATCAGCATTTGAAGGAAAGAGATCAGGTGTTGGAAGAGCTCAAGAGGCATTTACTTAGAGCACAGCAACTTATGAAGAAGCAGGCGGACGACAAAAGGAGAGATATACAGTTTGCAGTTGGGGACAAGGTCTACTTGAAGCTTCGACCATACCGGCAGAGGACTATGGCCCAAAGGAGAAACGAGAAGCTTGCAGCAAGGTATTTTGGCCCTTTTGAAGTGGAGGATAGAATTGGAGAGGTGGCCTATAGATTGAGGCTTCCTCC
>NW_021325165.1:0-227 GCF_001605985.2 Dendrobium catenatum | reverse complement strand
AGCCCGCCAGCTCCCCTTGCCGCCGGCCACCTTGAGCTCTTGCCGCCGGCCTCCCTTTAGCCCCCTTGCAATTTGAATTTCCCTCCCTTAATGACCTTCCTAATTGAGTCCCTTAAATTAGGGAATTAATTAAGAGGAGTTACAATTTCGAAATTCAAATTCCCTCTTATTTTAAATTGTGGGAAGTTACTTAAGCCCAATTAAATCTGAAATTAAAATTCAGATTT
>NW_021325164.1:0-207 GCF_001605985.2 Dendrobium catenatum | reverse complement strand
AGGCGAGAAGCCCTAGCGGAAGCGGCGATGCCCAGCCGTCGCGGGCGTGATGCCCTAGCGGGAGCGGCGTGAAGCGACTGAGTGTTTAAGTGTGTTGACATAATGATGATATCTTGATTCAACTCCAAGTATTGCTAAATAAAACAATTAAAAGTATAACCGGAAATATAATAAAATCATTTCAGGTATCATACTACCTTCAATTTT
>NW_021325163.1:0-328 GCF_001605985.2 Dendrobium catenatum | reverse complement strand
TTTCTTACAACGGTTGTCCTCCACAACATGAAAAAAAAGCTACTAAGCATCAGCTAGGAAAAGCGAATTAAATAAAATATTGTATCACTGTAACATCTAAAAACAGAAAATTCTTTTTTAATATTATAATATGTTTAATTCTTATAGAGTCGAATGCGTTAAATCAAAACTAATGATATATGCTCAATCATTTATGATAAAGTGTTACTATTAAATCTGCATGGGCCGATACAAAGACAAACTTTAAAAACAATTTCTATTATTAATTAAATGAAGACCAACTACATGATCAATTTAAGAGTTTTAAATAAGATTATTGTAATTTTTT
>NW_021325162.1:0-311 GCF_001605985.2 Dendrobium catenatum | reverse complement strand
AGGCGGAGAAGCCTTTACAACACACTCTTTACACCACACCCCAGTGCGACAGAGAACCGTCCGACCTTTTACACAATCCTCAGTGTTGGCAGAGAACCGTCCGTCCTTTCACACTATCCCCAGTGTTGGCAGAGAATCGTTGTCCTTTCACACTCTCCTAGTGTGGGCAGAGAACCCTTCGGCTGTTCACATTCTCTAAGTGTAGGCAGAGAACCCTTCGGCTATTCACACTCTCCAAGTGTAGGCAGAGAACCCTTCAGCTATTTACACTCTCCTAGTGTAGGCAGCGAACCCTTCAGCTATTCACACTC
>NW_021325161.1:0-702 GCF_001605985.2 Dendrobium catenatum | reverse complement strand
TAATGGTGTAAGCAACCTAAGCACTTATGAGAGTTGCAGGCTTGTGGACAGCACTAAGACACTAGGGAAATTGATCTAAAGTTCACTAAACATGTGCATGAAATGCATGGACAGCAAACAAAAACAGAGAATTAAAATTATTTAGATGATGATATGCATGCAAACTTTAAAACAAATGTTTGGCTAGACGCTAGGATGTTTTCTAGTACATGAAATGCATGTCTACCATGCTCTGATACCAAATATGATATGAAACATACATGCGGAAGAGTTGCTTTGGATTGTAACAATAATTATTGAACATGAATGTTACTAATTAGTAACTTATGTTTCACCCAAGTTAAATTCTTAGAACTTTCGTGAAAAGATTAAGTAATGACAAGCAGTTACAAGAGATTTGCAAAACAATCGCAATGGCAACGAAAACAAGATAGTAGTACTAATAGCAAGTAAACAAGAATCCACGGTGTAAAGAGTTCTTTCTCACTCAATCACTCTTAGGCTTTAGCGGAGGAGGACGAAGCACACGAGGAAAGAGATTACCACTAGGAAAATGGCACGAAGGGTCTTCGTCGGTGGAGGTAGCCGGCGGTGGAGGAAGTTGTGGATGACCGACGATTATCCAACGACCTTGACGAATGTGCTCCTCGATTGATAGTGTCAGTTGTGGGCTCCGAAAATTCGGCCTCGGCCTCCACTCGC
>NW_021325160.1:0-272 GCF_001605985.2 Dendrobium catenatum | reverse complement strand
ATGTGTCATACGTTAAAATTATGAGTAATTAAAAAAATGTTACGACATGATACCGGAGGAGGAAGAAAGACGATGGCTAGGAACAAAAGAGGGAACAAAAACAAAAAGAAAGAAAGACAGAGATAACTAACAAACTCACAAAGAGATCGTAAGAACCGCGAACCTCGGATTCTTCCAAAGATTGACGGGTATTGCGTTTGCCCTCACCTTGGGCTTTCCATAGAACTCACACAGATATCTAGGAGAGTTGAACTCACCAAGAGATCAAGAAA
>NW_021325159.1:0-205 GCF_001605985.2 Dendrobium catenatum | reverse complement strand
TCTCACCCCGTCTGCACTCCGCACCTAATAATTTTTCCTAGTTCTGTACTATACCAGAAGGCTTAGGTTTCGTTTGTGACAGATTTTTTACTGCTTATTAAAGCAATTTTTTTTACAAAATTTAGAAGTAATAAGAAAGTTATCCCAAACGAAACCTTAATTTGTTCTTGGTTAAGTTGCTTTCAGATTAATTTGATATTGGCTG
>NW_021325158.1:0-203 GCF_001605985.2 Dendrobium catenatum | reverse complement strand
CATAACAAAACCCAACAGAGAAAGGAGAAGACAAAATTAGCGTTCATATTTTCGACCTCTATCGAGCTATCAACTATGGTCCTACCGACCAAACAAACATGTCTATTTTTATTATTATAACTCCCACCATGTAATGCACTCTATATGATGTACATTTGTGACATCTAGCCAAGGCCTTCTCCCTAAGAAGGGCCTCATTTGTA
>NW_021325157.1:0-297 GCF_001605985.2 Dendrobium catenatum | reverse complement strand
TCGGTCGTCCGCCCGTTCCCTGTTCGCGCGAACTGTTATGTTCCGCGAACTGTTTTTGTTCGCGGTATTTAAAAGGGCGGGCCGGCCGGTTCGGTTGAACCGGCCGGAAGAACCGGTTATTATAATCTTCCCTCCTTATTTAATTTCGTCCTCGAAATTAAAATCAATCAAAAGAAAATGTACCTTAGTTAAATAAATGAGGATATTGACTCCTCATTTCAGCTTCTCTCTCCCAGGTGGCATCTCTTTCTAATCCATGTTTCCATAAAATCTTCACAAAAGGAATTTCCCTATGCC
>NW_021325156.1:0-286 GCF_001605985.2 Dendrobium catenatum | reverse complement strand
GACTCCGCCGCACCGGGGAAGGTGGAAGTGATTTTATGAGGGCTTATCCTCCTAGCTGTGGGGGCTAAAGGAGAGACACTTGTTTAGTGCAATACTTGGAGGGTGCCTCCAAGGAGTGGATGTAGGTCAAGGTTTGACCGAACCACTATAAATTTCTGTGTTCTTGTTTCTTGCTTTCGTACTTTTACTTCCGCATTTATTTTTCACGTGGTGTAATTTTGGTTTATGAGTTTTTGCTCTTTGTGAAAAGAAATTTTTTAAAATACCAATTCACCCCCCCCCCCCC
>NW_021325155.1:0-571 GCF_001605985.2 Dendrobium catenatum | reverse complement strand
CCTCAAAGAAGTAAAAATACTTGCTTTGCTAAACTTTATGGATTTAAAAGATACGAGAAAGAAAACTTTAATATAAAATTTCTAACTAGTATTTCACCATAAAATAAATATTTTCAAGAAAGAAATATATCATAAAAGCTAAAAGAATAGCAAGTAAAGATTTAGAAAAGGAAAGCAAACTCAAGAACTCCAATAGATGTTATTCAGTTTTGTGTTGAAGCTTTCCAACCAGGATTTCGTTCTCGCAAATGAAAAGAGTACTTGGAATAAGAATCAAAATCTCTCCTCTCAAGATTTAGCATGTATAGAGGAAAGGAAGAATGGATGAATTGCTAGAGATTTTTCTTTTAGCAGCACTTGCATGAGAAAGATGAGAGGTATTTAAAGAGAAAGGACAAGTAAAGCCACATTTGAATAAAAATATTATTCTAATATGTTTTCTATCAGATAATAATATTATATTTCATTAAGAATTAATTTATATTAAATATATATGAGATTCAAATGGCTATAAAATGGCTAGCCATGTGGGAAGGTCAAAAAGTCTTCATATGCATCTAAAATAAAGAAA
>NW_021325154.1:0-469 GCF_001605985.2 Dendrobium catenatum | reverse complement strand
TTCATTTCTAAAACCCTCATAAGCCTTAAGGGACCGAAATAATCGGTCCCTTGTTGTTTTGTTCGGCCGACCCAAAGAGAGAGGGCGACGGGAGAGAGGGAGAAGCGGCGGGAGCTCCTTCCAAGCCGGCGGCCAGCGAGATTCCGGTGAGATTCCGGCAAGAAGCTTTAGGAAAAGCATAGAGGAAGACTTGAGGTAAGTTGTTCTTAAGAGAAATGAAAATTTTCATAAGATTTTTTATTAGAGAAATTTTAGGGTTTGATTTTTTTGGGGATTTCTTTAGAAAACCTTTAAGCCTTGTTTGGATCTATTGTTTTATACCATAAATGGTAAGATTTCTTAAGAAAAAAAAATGTGAAATCCGAAAATTAGGGTTTCTTCTTTTGACTTATTTTGTATGCAATTGTTAGGAGAAATGAGGGAAGGGATGTTAAGCAAATGCAAAGTTTTCTTTTGAAATTTTGATTTT
>NW_021325153.1:0-642 GCF_001605985.2 Dendrobium catenatum | reverse complement strand
AGAACTATTTATTTTCTTTCAATAATTAAATATTAGCTTAAATAAATTTATTGATCAAAACATTAATATACATCTGTATTCATACTCCAAAAATCATATAAAATACCCATGAGCAATAAAAACACAACACCCCTCTTTCTACTTCTAAGTACAAATGAATATTTAAAGACAAAGCGAAACAAACAACAATAAAATTTGAGAAATCCTGTAACTGATCAATCTCATGCTTGTAATCCAACCTTGACATGAAATTATTTAAACCACATATATAATAAGTTATAAAATTCGATAGATTACTAAATCCTACAAGTGAACTCAATGTACTATAAAGAAGTAATATGCATGTTGTTATACAATTCATAATAGTATAAGTCAAAATTATCATGAATTTATGCATAAATAATAAAATACATGCAGTAGCTCTAAAACTTAGTAAAATAATAAACCATTACGATACGGAGGTCATTACAATATGGAGGCCAGTAAAATAATGCAATACAAAAATAATGGAATTAATAAACCAATATACCAATATGGATGTCGAATCGAAAAAGCAGACGTTGTAGCAGTACTATTAAATCAATAAGAAAATCATATAAATTAGAAAAGCTAAATTATCTATAAAGACTATCTGAATCATAT
>NW_021325152.1:0-2836 GCF_001605985.2 Dendrobium catenatum | reverse complement strand
TGAAATTTTTTTATAATGTTTTAATTTTTTAAATAATTAAATTATAAAAGATTTATTATTTCAATTGTAGTGAGACTTGATTGGGGCAAATTAAGATTTATGGTATTAAATTAAATTGAAGAGTCTTAATCAATGTCATTAAAGTCAAATGAATTGATGACATTAAAGTAAAAATAATAATTATTATTTACAATATGCAATTATTTTCGGTCCACACGCTTCATTAATTTTTATTAATCACAATTAAATAAACTTTCAAATTAAGCGACCATCAATCAAAAAGAGAATCTTCGCACTATCTTGCAAAGCTCCAAAAGCAGTTCACATGCATTAATCACAATTAAACAAACTTTCAAATTAAGCCACTATCAATCAAAAAGAGAATATTTGCACTATCTTGCAAAGCTCCAAAAGCACTGCACATGCAGAAAGGTAGCATATTTTGCCACTTAGGTTTTGTTTGGGACAGTTTTCGTAGTGCTTTTTAAAATGATTTTCTAATAGAAAATTTTTGAATTTCTACTAGAAAGTTGTTTTAGAAAGCAATAAAAAAGCTATTCTGAACAAAACCTTAGGATTGTAGGCAAATTAATGAGAGGGAAAAAAATTACAATAACCAGTAACTGATTAATTTCACAAGTGAAGAATGGAATTTTATAATGGAGAATTAATTTTATATCTTAAAAAAATTGATGTATTATATATAAATATATATTTATAATGGAGGATTAATTTTATATTTAAAAAAATTTACATATTGCAAAATATTAATTTTTTGACGAAATTTTATGAATAAGCAGAATAATAATTGAAATTAGTAAATGTCTTAAGTGGAGTATTTGTTTCAGCTGCTTCTATTGTTTACATGTGGTTTTTGTTTTAGCCTAGTTTTAGTTATAGAATTTTTTTCTATATGGCAATTACATTGTTATTTATTGATGGTCGCATTTTAATAAGATTTGTTGTTCTCCTTATGATTTGTTGGTTTATATATACGGTTTTCTAATGATTTTCTTAGTGATTTTGTTTTAAATAACTATTGGTTAGACTACATAAGCTAATCAGCTAATGCTCGTTGGTAGATAACTTCGAGTTCTTGAAATTTTTAACTTTCTAATTCGGCTGAAATTTTCTTACATTCTCTTATTTAAATTAAATTTTTTTCTAATTTTTTTAATTTCTAGATAAAAAATTCCATTCATAATAATCCATCATTATAACCACTATGCAACTCTCATTCAAAAAGCAAAGCAATGAGGAAGCAAAGAAGATGAAGAATGAAAGCTCATTAACTGTGTAAATGTGTATCTAAATATTAAATTGAATATTTGAATAAGAACTTAGTTTTATGATGAAAAATATTCAATCTCGAAGCTTCAAGGCATTTTAAAAATTAGATTTTATGTTACTATTTTTTAGTAAAATATTTTTATTTCAAAAAAAAAAATTATATTTAAAGTCTGATTTAGAAAGTAGTAAACTAATGATTATTTGATAGCTTAGCCTTTATGTGATACAGCTTTCTTATAATTTTTAAAAATAATTTTTTCATTATAATAATTTTTTTAAATGAATTTTTTTTTACAAAAAAGTAAAAATTACTTTAGGGGCTGTTTGGTATCGGATTTATCGTGGGATTTACGCTAAATCCAGCCAAACGATTTTTGTGCGCGCGTTAAATCCCGGGATTCCGTAAATCCCGGATTTACGGATTTACGGCTTAAATCCCGGATTTGCTAAATCCCTCGGTTCGGTGGATTTAACGGGATTTAACATTAGAAGCGCGCGAAAGGGAGAAAGTTAACTTCACAGCCAGCGAGCTCCTTTTCTTGCTTCCAATCAAAATGTCGTAACTTCCGATCCGACAAGAAGGGAAAGTCATCGAAAGGAGCGAAGTCGAACAGCCACGAAGGAACCAAAGTAGCGACGCGCGCAATCTGTACACCTCCTGCGAATCAACGAAGCCGAACAGCAACGACGAAAAGAAAAGATGAAATACAAACCCTAGACGCCTCAAAGTTATTATCGATTAACTTAATTTATATAATTTAAACAAATAATAATTAAGTTATTTAATTAAATAATTAATAGTAGAGTTAGTGCATAAATTAATTATCTAAATTAACTTAATTGATTAATTAATGATATGATTAATAATTAAATATTAATATAATTAGCTTATTTAATATTTCAACTCTCATTTTAGTCCATATTAGTTTGTAATTAACTTTTAATTGAATTTTTTGTCAATTTATATGACCTAAAATTGATTTTATTATGTTTTATACAATGATCTTAATTTCATAAATATCTCCTTTAAACTTAAATCCCTAACCGCCATAAATCCTGATATATGTTATCAAACAGTTTCTCAGGATTTAACAAGATTTAACATTTAACTTACCAAACAGTTTTTAGGATTTAACACATTTCGGATTTACTAAATCCGGAATTACAAGATTTATTAAATCCCACTAAAATTAAATCCCACTTGTTGCCAAACAGCCCCTTAGGTAGAAAGCAATAAAAAACTGTCCAAACGAAATCTCAGCGGTCCGATCACTAACTACGAGGCAGCTTCGTCTTCTCTCTCAGTTAAATCTCCGTTTACTTGACTTATGCTGCACCTTACCATTTCGGCATTTCCTGCTGGAGTTCTTTCTCTTCCGAGATCTGTTTCTCCTACTGTTCAGTTGTTCTGCTCTCTTTACCTCAATCGTCGCTGCGATGGAGGGATATTTTGCTGATCCAATCATGGAAAAGATCATCAACACTTGCTCTGATTACCTTAAAGATCAATACAGATGGCAGACAGGCATGAAGGAGGAGCTTGAAA
>NW_021325151.1:0-891 GCF_001605985.2 Dendrobium catenatum | reverse complement strand
ACCTTCTGTTGAATGAAAATTCAACACCTTGAGTCCCGAAATAAGGGGAGATGCTGCCAGATTTTTGAGTTTTCAAATCTCTCTCTAAAATCATTTCAAATCGATTGTCATTGTTATATGTTCTTCTACGACGATCATCGTATTTAACATATACAACGAACCTTTAAACTCTATCCGGTATAAGTTTGTCTTTAACATTTTATCCTTTGATTGTCCTTAAGGTTAAAAGAGTTAAGCTTTCTTAGTATTTTCCCCTATATTTGTTTGCGAACCTTTTGTTGAACGAAGATTCAACACATTGAGTTCCAAAAATAAGGGGAAATGCTGCAGAATTTTCAATATTTCAAATGTTCTTCTAAGATTCAAGTAAAGATCTCTAGATTTTTCCTTAAACTTTGTTAACCATTTTGTTGAAAATAAAAATCAACATTTTGAGTTTCAAAAAATGAAGGAAAATCATTCGAACCAATTTCAATTGTCAGTGCTATGTGTCTTCTATAACATTTTCTTGTAGTTGAACACATGCAACACAATTCCAAAATTTTTCAATTAATTTTGGGCTTTGACATTTCACCCCCAAATCACTTGGTAGGATGAAAGGGTCGAGCCTAATTTCTCGGATCTTCAGGTTACTTTTGTAAACCTGCACATTTGAATAAAAACTAATGTATTGAGTTTCAAAGTTTGAAGAAGATCTATTCAATTCAAACCTCAAAACAAAATTCAATCTTAACATTAAACTTAAGTTTGATTTCAACTCTAAATCCGATCTTAATTTCAAATTCAAGTCTGAATTTTTACATTTTGCCCCAATTCAATTGGTGTAGCAAAAGAGTCAAATTCAAGTTTTGATTTTTACTCGTCAATTTTATGAACCACCGTGTTCAATAC
>NW_021325150.1:0-291 GCF_001605985.2 Dendrobium catenatum | reverse complement strand
AGCCAAGCCTAAACCGATTATTACAATATCTTTCGCAATATTCGTAATTTTACTAGCCGAACTACAAGGATAGTAAATCCGGGATTTACTGTTTAAGGGAAATGGAGGATTCATTCCGCCAAGAGATTTATAGTGCGATCAAATCCCGTCTAGAAGGATTTAGCATAATTCCTGTACAAATTCTGTATAAATCTAATTCTAATTATAATTAATTATAGTCGATCTATAATTAATTATAAATTAGACTTAATTAATTTATAATTACTTTTAAATTTATTATAAATCAATATA
>NW_021325149.1:0-277 GCF_001605985.2 Dendrobium catenatum | reverse complement strand
AGTTGTAAATAGCTTAAATTAGGAGGATCTAAATAAATTTGAAATTAGAATTAGTGATCTTATTAAATCCTTAAACTGCCGTTGCCAGGTCCTATGTCTTGGATGAGAAAAGTGGAGGGTTGCATTAGGTAGTCGACAGCCCATGTAACAATTGTCGAATAATTATGACCTGAATCCTTTAAGAAATTGTATTAATGCTAGGGCGTCCCCTGGAAGCGACACGTTGTATGGCCTGAATATAGTGACAAGTGTGCAAGGGCCGCTGCACCGACGCCCG
>NW_021325148.1:0-657 GCF_001605985.2 Dendrobium catenatum | reverse complement strand
AATAATAAGAAGAAAGTTGTTCTAAACGAAATCTTAACATGATGTAATCTTAAAAGAAGGATTCATGTAACCTTTTGGTTTGAAAAAATATCTTAGAAAGAATATAAATTATTATTATTTATGATTTTTGTGAAGGGCATTTCAATCTTTTTACAAGGTATTTATCCTAACTATCAAATATAGATAGTGCATGATTATGCCTTCCCATAAGAAAATTTTTATATGATAATGTTTCCTCAAGAATAACATCATCGACTTGTTCAAATCAATATTTGACTGATATAGTAGTTTAATGATTGTTATCCTTTTTAATATCTTCTATCGATGATAAGCATTTTTTTTTTAATTAAGATCTCGTTTGAAATGGTATTTTTGTTATTTTTTAAAATGACATTTTAGTAAAAAAAAATCTTTTAAAGTAAAATTTTTTACTAAAAAATTATTAAAAAAAAAAACTATCTCAAACAAAATTTAAATCTCTAGAATTAATAAAAGTTGAGGATAACTAATTAGAAGACTCATGCTCAAATGACCCAAAGATTCTTGTAATGATTAAACTGCTAAGAAGGTACAGTGCCTCTAAACTAATTGCAGAACATGACAAGATAGAACATATTATATAGCATCAAACCACTAGAAAGCCATTGTATGGACCAG
>NW_021325147.1:0-1243 GCF_001605985.2 Dendrobium catenatum | reverse complement strand
ATTAAAATATTAAAAATTATGTCATTATTAATTAATTTCTTTAATATTAGTTTTATTATGCTATTTTAAGATTGCTATTTGAATTTAAAAAGTTTTATCTTTAGCTCCTTGAACATAGGATATAAGTTATTCCAATTAAACATTTTTTATTACTTGTTTTTAATTATTTAAGAAAATCAAAGAAAAAAACTGATATTCTCATAATCATCAATACTTTGTCAAT
This sequence comes from Dendrobium catenatum, assembly GCF_001605985.2. NCBI lineage: Eukaryota > Viridiplantae > Streptophyta > Magnoliopsida > Asparagales > Orchidaceae > Dendrobium > Dendrobium catenatum. Next base: position 1,020 of record NW_021325147.1, on the reverse strand, counting down.
GATATAATATTTATAAGGATAACATGTGATTTCTTATACCAATAAAGCAAAAAAAAAACTGATATTCTCAGCACAGGAGGGATCTTGGTCCTTAGCTAAAGAATGAAACTAGCTAGGACTCAATCGATCATGCTGGAATCTCGTGAGTAAAAAGAGTTGGAGCTGCATTTGGTTGCCTTGGGTGCCTGCAGTTCTTTTCTTGAGCATATTGGCCATTCGGGTTTGCTGGCGACATGTTATGTTGCCCAACCTCATCCGAATGCTGGTGGTTTTTATGATTGCTGATCTCGTTGCTGGAAGTTTTTGGCTTTTTGGCTGGTTATTTTTGGGCCGTGGACAATGATGACACTTGTTTACTCCTTTAGGAAGGTCTTCGGACAACCAAAGGAGACTCCAACTGACTACATTCTTGATCACAATGGCTTGTTCTGAGTCCCGGCCAAATAGGGTTCCTGTCTGTTTTTGGATTCGCTTTTTTATTATCATAGCTGTAACTTTTTTCTACTTTTCGTCTTAGCCTATCTTTTTCATTTAGGCTAAGTTTTATTTGGTATACCATTGTAATCTTTTGTTCTTTTAATAGAAAAAGCCAAGCCCTCAATTTTACAAAAAATAAAAAAGAGTTGGAGCAGGTGAGATAATAGAGGAAATTGGTCGTTGTTAAAACGCCAGTATTTGTAGCAGTCTTAATCGCCACTAACAGTACTGACAGTCTTAATCACAGTTAATACTAATTTTTATCATCAATTTTAAAGCTACTGTTAAATAATGCTACTAGTTCTCCTTCATATTGGTTCTGTTTGATTCTACTTTAATTCACAGCATTTATTAACTTGGTCCAACAGAAATCACATAGGTTGAAAATATAACAATTCACAATAATCATTTTTCTAAAATCCTATCATGTCACCCTTTCTGAAGTTTATCTATATCCTGCTTAATTACCAGCTAATTAAACAAAAAAACATTAAACTTTTGTTTGAGACAGCTTTTTTACTGCTTTTAAACAGTTTTTTCGTA
>NW_021325146.1:0-2725 GCF_001605985.2 Dendrobium catenatum | reverse complement strand
CAAACCACCGCCCGACGTCGGAGTTCTACCGGACCACAACGTGACACCGTAGTTTCATAGGACCACCACTTGACATTAGAGTTTTTCCAAACCATTACTGGACCACCGATTGAGGCCTAAACTTTTGTCAAACCATAATGCCCATACTTTTGCTAGAATACCACCTTACGACTATGGTCTTTCTGAGCCCTATCTCCTGTTGGCTACAGTCCTTTTGACCTCCATCACCTACTATGTCCTTTTGACCTCCATCAACTAACAATGATCTATCTAACCCTATCTCCTATCGACTATGGTTCTTCTGACCTCCATCGCCTACTACGGTCCTTCCAACTTCCATCGCTAGTCTTTTTTACCCATATCTCTTACCAACTATGATCCTTCCAAACTCCATCACCTACTATGGTCCTTCCAACCTCCATCACCAAATAACAGTTTTTCTAACCTCTATCTCCTTCTGACTATGATCCTTTTGACCTGTGTCATCTACTACAATCCTTCTAACATCCACCGCTAGATAACAGTCTTTCTGACCCTTGCCTCCTACCGATTACATTCCTTCTAACCTCCTTTGCCTATTATGGTCCTTCAGACCTCCACCATTAGATAACAGTCTTTCTTACCCTTATTTCCTGCCAACTATGGTCCTTTCGACCCCTGTCATCTACTACAATCCTTCAAATCTCCACTGCTAGACAACAACCTTTTTGAACCCTATCTCCTTCTAACTATGGTCCTTCCAACTTTCACCACTAGATAATTATCTTTCTGACCCTTATCTCCTGTTGACTATAATCTTTCTGACCTCTGTCACCTACTACAGTCCTTTCAACCTCCATCACCATACTACGGTATTTCTAACCCCTGTCTCCTTTTGACTTTAGTCTTTCTAATCTCTATTGCCCGATGACTACGGTCCTGCCAACAAAAAGTACATAACAGTACTAATTCTTCCAATTTCTACCATGTAATGTTTTCTATATGATGTATATATGTTATATCAAGCCAAGGCCTTCCCTCCAATGAGGGTATCATTTGTAATCGACTACAAATAATAGTGGATTCATTCAAATTGGGTCAGGCCCTTTGGTTTTTCCCCCTTTTCAAGGGTTTCTATATAAAACTCTAGTGTCTCTTATGAATGCTACACCCTCTTTTTTATCTGTATGTATGTTGGACCTTTGTATAATGCTAACTTGTCACATTTGTTAATGATCTTTTTCGTTGATGTTGTCGTATTTCTCCATGAACATTGCAAGTTCTATATGACTTGAGCTAATCTTTAGTGGATTGGCATATTCATCATGTACTCTTCTAATGAGTCAACATTCTTATTCTTGTCACCATTCGTAAATATACTGCACATATTGTAGGTCATTGGTTATCTATTGGCATTTGCATATTGACTGATGTAGTCATCATACCCATTGAAGGTTTATGTCATCATTTTATGAACAAGTAAATAATTCATATCTATTGAACTCTAACATGAGTTCTTCATTCTTTTATTGATCTTCACTTGAATAATTAGAATCACCAATTGTATTTGCATTCATTACTTTCCAATATTACTTGCAGGCACACTACATTCTTTGTATATGACCTATTATTGCTTTCAAGGTCTTTCAAATTGATCGTTGTTTTTGAGTGAGGTGTAGGAATAATTCTTGTCCACCATGAGTCCTTGCTTGATTATTGACTTAGATTTTATCATTTTGAGTATTAATGGATTTCATTTTAAATGTTAGATTCTAGTTCAAGTCTTTGTCAATTCAATTCATGTCCAAGTTCTTTGTTGCGCAAAGTTGAGTAAAGTCTCTAGCTTGTTCAATTGTCTAAAATCAAGCTCTTTACATCCCAGATCAAGTTCAGGTCCAAGTTCTATTCAATTATGCTTATTTGGATGATCAAGATTATTGGTGAGCACTTTTATATTTCCAATGCGATCAAGAGTTTGGTTTTCCAAAACTTGTTCATTAGAGTCCAAGCTCACAAGTTCTTGTTATCATATTGAATTCCGAGTTCTTGATGCATTTTATTGAAGTTTGGATTTAATTCATTTGAGTTCATCTTAGTTCAAGTTCATAAGTCCCCTGTTGTTCTGTTTATGTCCTCGATTTACCAAAAATTTTGGCAGCCTCCCAACATCTCTCACATTTAAGGAAACCTATAGGAGTCATAGCATGCACGCCATGTCAAGAAAGACATGCATGGTGACTGTCATGGGACATTGCGGTCGTAGTCTTCATCCCCTCCATGCCAAGAAAGGCATGTATGGGTCTTCCAAAAGCAATTTTTCTTCATGTATCAGTACTTAATTTTTCCCCATCGTGCTAAGAAAAGTGTGCATAGAGATTTCCCACCTTATCGTAAGTGCCACACCAAGATCCCTCCCATCACGCTAATAAAAGCATGCATAAGGGGTCCCTTGGTGCGCTGCCAACACCGAAAATAGGAATTTAGAATATTACACATCTCATCTCGAGCATCGCAATGAATTCGCTCCCACCATGCTAAGGAAAGCATGCATTTGTGGTTGTTCATCGTGCTGCAAGTGTCGAAAATGGGATTTTGTGTTTAGAGGAAGTTATACCTGGGAAATTTAATGGCGACAATAAAAACAAAATAGATGCTCCAAACACATATTTTGCCTCTCTTTCTTTTTTTTCTTTTCTTTTTTTTTCTTCATTTCTTTTTTCCCCTTTTTTCCTTTTTTTTTTTTTTT
>NW_021325145.1:0-388 GCF_001605985.2 Dendrobium catenatum | reverse complement strand
TGCTTCAAGAGGAAGGAGAAAAATTTGGGTTCTCTCCATGCTTCAGGAGGAAGCAAAAGAAGTTGGGTTCTCTACCTCACTGGTGTTAGTGAAAAGGAGTTTTGTATAGGCTTCTCTGCCTTGCTGTGGGAGAAAAAGGAGAGTCACTGAGTTTAACACAATACCCGGAGGAGAGGCTCTAGGAGTGGACATATGTCAAGTTAACCGAACCACTATAAATCTCTATGTGTTCTTTCTTACTATTTTTCTCATTTAATTTCTGCACTTTGATTTTCTTGTGGTGAATTCTGGTTTGATATAAGATTGTATTTTTGTTTGAATTTTTTTTTAAAATACCAATTCACCCCCCCCCCTACTTTGTTAGCTTTTGGCTAGTTCACAAGGGCTT
>NW_021325144.1:0-221 GCF_001605985.2 Dendrobium catenatum | reverse complement strand
TCTCATTTAAATATAATAAAAAATATTATTTCTAATAATTTTTAACCAAGTCTTTTTAGGTCTTTCTCCACCTTTCTTAACTAAGTCAAACATAATACATCTACTTTCCTAACCAGGTCATCGAAAAGCCGCCGTTTTATATGACAAAACCATCTAAGACGAACTCTCTAATCTTATCTTCCACTGAAGCTACTCCAACCTTTTCATGTATATATATACTC
>NW_021325143.1:0-1338 GCF_001605985.2 Dendrobium catenatum | reverse complement strand
CAAATATTATTATTTTATATATCTCCTAACACTTTTTAGAAGATTTGTTTTTGCTCTAGTATGTACTAACATTTCATAAAAAATCAACTCCAAGCGATGAAGACTTCAAAATATTCACTTGTAAATTTTAAGTTTTGAAATGAGAGGGAGTGATTGTAATTGAGTGAAAAATCACAATATACACTCTTGGGGGAAAATTTTTTGTGAACTGATCGTACAGGACGAACCTATTTCGTACGGGACGATCATGTCAATTAACCCCTAGGAAGAGCAATGGATCGAACAGGCGGGTAGAAAATTTTCTAAGTCCTAATCATCATAGATGAATTTTATATTCATCCCGGGACAAACGTCTCTGGATTCTCACCTTGCACTATTCGTCTAGATGAAAAGCATGGTTCGTACCGGGACGAAACTCTCTGTATAAGATCGTACAGGACGAAATGAACATTCGTCCCTGGATGAAACTCTCTGTATAAAATCGTCCCAAGATGAAACCTGTTCGTCCCAGGACGAACTGAACCGACTTACCTCAATTGGTTACGTCCTGTAGAATTTTGGGAACCGACCTATGTAATAATCGTTTCATATCGGACGAACCTAGTTTGTACGGGACGATGAGCGTGTACGAACATAGTTCATACCAATATACTTTAGGATGATTTTTGACACTTTAAGTAAAATCGTACAGGATGATCCACGATCGTACGGGACGATCCACTACGTTCAGAATTGAAAACTTACAGTTTTTGGACAGTTTTTCTTATCTTTTGTATATATAGTCCAAATTAGACTGCCACCCAATCTTTTTGCTCATTGATCTACGTGCCTATTGGAAAAAGAGTAAAGGAGAGAGTGAGAGAGAGCATTCAAAGAAGGATTTCTACCACTGGAGCGTGAAGGCTTCGCTTGGTGTTCAAAGGTAAGATTTCCTACTTGTGATTTGAGATTACTTCACTCTTTTTCTTTCTTCTTTCTAGATTTCTTGTGAAGAGATCTATCAAGGAGATCCGGTTCTTTGCCGACACTAGGAGAGTGTGAAAGGATGAACGGTTCTCTGTTGAGCTAGGAGAGTGTGAAAGGAAGAATAGTTCTCTGTCGATACTAGGAGAGTGTGAAAGGACCAAGGGTTCTCTGCCCACACTAAGAGTGTGTGAAAGGACGAAGGGTTCTCTGCCCACAATGGGAGAGTGTGAAAGGATGAAGGGTTCTCTGCTTACACTAGGAGAGTGTGAAAGGACGAAGGGTTCTCTGCCCACACTAGGAGAGTGTGAAAGAACGACGGTTCTCTACCAACACTAAGAAAAGTGTAAAAGGACGACGGTTCTCTGCCGCACC
>NW_021325142.1:0-292 GCF_001605985.2 Dendrobium catenatum | reverse complement strand
TCTTCAGTAAAAAAAAAAAAAAAACATCTAGTAAGCAAGAAACCTGTGAGAATATAGTTTTTGTAAAGATTTTCTCTCACTGGTTTTGCTAAGAGGGGCGATTATAAAAGAGGCTCTTGGATGAGAAGAAGTGCTCAGATTTGCAAAATAAAATGTTTGGATGTGAATAACTTAGGCTTCATTTGAGATAGCTTTCTTACTGTTTTTGAAATCAGCTTTCTAATATAAAATTTTCATCTTTAAAAATTTTTGTAATAGAAAGCTACTTTAGAAAGAAAGATGTCCCAAAAGA
>NW_021325141.1:0-294 GCF_001605985.2 Dendrobium catenatum | reverse complement strand
TTTCTCTTATGGCCTGGGTCACGAATTGTAGTTAGGTGATCGATGTAGCGAAAGAGTAGATTAGCGGCATTGAATTCTCTTTGGGCCATAATGTAGAAAGTAGTGAGGGATAGTAGAGGGGTGATGTGAATCCGGTCCCCGGCTTTTGGGATTATGGATGTGCGAAGGACATGTTGGATTGTCCTAGCATCTTTGACCAAAGAGCTAGTCTCTCCAACATGGAAATGTGTATTGGTCTGACGAAGAAAGTGATTGGCCGTAGACCAGTCAAAATCAGGATCAGAGGCTATTTGG
>NW_021325140.1:0-220 GCF_001605985.2 Dendrobium catenatum | reverse complement strand
TCTGTCACAATAGTATGGAGACCATTTCGCATATTCTATTTGAATGTGATTACTCTTTTAAAGTGCTCCATAGTCTCATACCCTCATTTCAAACTTTTTACTTCAGACCTACAACTATTTTAGCCTTTCAACATATAGATAATTTGGATAAGCCTAAGAGCTTAAAAAATGGCATCCTCCTCATTTTAAATGCTGTTATCTACTTTATATGGATAGAAAG
>NW_021325139.1:0-516 GCF_001605985.2 Dendrobium catenatum | reverse complement strand
TTAAACGATCGCAAACGAGCTTTAATCGAACCAAACATTTGGTTCGCTTGCAGCCCTACACACGGGCAACGTCCGGCGAGGTCAACTGGGCTGACGAGCGGGAGAGCACGAGAATTTTTTTTTTAATTTTATGGCGGCTTAATTCCGCCGGAAAGCTGCCAGAATTATTTTCTTCCGGAATTTGTTTTCCTACGCATGTTTTACCGGCGAAAAATTTTCCAACAAAAAACTGCTGGTAAATTCGAAAACCGCCAGAAAATAATCAATTTCCGCCGAAAAATTTCGTCGATAATAGAAGATTTTCCTGTAGTGAAGTGTGAAAAATAAAATATAATAAAGTATAAAATATGAAAAAAAAAACCTAATACATAGAGTTTAAGGTCAATGATTTATACAACATCTAATACATGCTAGATCGTGTGGTTGTCATTCCATTATTAATTTGAGTGTTTAATTTTCAATTTTCTTAGAAGATGATATTCAAGTGAAGTGTATTAAAGATGAAGATCAAAAAAT
>NW_021325138.1:0-204 GCF_001605985.2 Dendrobium catenatum | reverse complement strand
ACATTTTTCTTAAATCTCACAATGTCTTTACATAAAAGTTTCCTCAAGTCATTAGAAATAACATTTGTGAAGACAATTACAAAGAAAATCACTTTTAAGTAAAACCCTAACTTTCAAAACTCAAATTTTTGTGAAGGAAAATGTACATTAGGGTTTAGAAACATCCTCCTAACCTTCCCTAAACTTTTCTCAAAAGAATCTCAA
>NW_021325137.1:0-213 GCF_001605985.2 Dendrobium catenatum | reverse complement strand
GAGAGAGTCGCCTTAGATGATTTGGTCACATTAAACGAAGACCTTCCGATGACCCAGTTAGGATTTACCCTTATAAATAGGATACGAAATGAGCATATACGTGAAAAGGTTGGAGTAGCTCCAGTGGAAGATAAGATTAGAGAGAATCGCCTTAGATGATTTGGTCACATTAAACAAAGGCCTTTTGATGACCCAGTTAGGAAAGTTGAGGTA
>NW_021325136.1:0-644 GCF_001605985.2 Dendrobium catenatum | reverse complement strand
CATTCATAATAAATAACATCAGAAGATCCTTTAGAATGTTTATGATCCTTACCTTTTCTCTAATGAAGTTTTTGCTTCTTCCTTAGAAAGCTTTTAAATTGCCTTGTGATGAAGGCAACTTCATCACTTTCAGACCCGGAAGATTTAGAATCAGATTTGTGCGCCTTTAGTGCAACTATTTTCGCCTTCTTCTTCTTCTCACCTGCATCAAGATTTCTTTGATTCACCCCTTGCACGTAAGCAATGAGTGAGCCAAGTAAGTTATCAATTGAATAAGTGTTCAAATCCTTAGATTCAAGGATTGCAGTGATTTTAGCATCATATGACGAAGTCAAGCATCTCAAAATCTAATTTACTTTTTCAAAGTTTGAAGGTTTTTCTTCCTAGTGTATGCAGTGAAGTAACTATCTGAGTAAACCTAGTGTACATGTCATAAATTGATTCATAAGATTTCATACGAAAAAGTTCATAATTATGCAAGAGAATATTCAAACGGGATTATTTAACTTCATTAGTGCCTTCATAGGTGATACACAACTTATCCCAAATTTCTTTACTAGTTTTGTAAGTAGAGACACGCATGTAATCTTCAGATTTTAAACCACAAAAAAAATAGTTCAAACATTTTGCATTCAATTGAGCTA
>NW_021325135.1:0-209 GCF_001605985.2 Dendrobium catenatum | reverse complement strand
GCTTCGGTTTCTATTGAAACTAGATAATGAAGTTTTTGTTTCTTTTGAAATCAAATAATTAAGTTTCGCATTTGCTCCTTTTTAAAATTTTTCGTTAACCTGCTCCTTAAGTTTATTTATGTTTAAAACATGCTCTTTTTTTATAAAATAGCCTCATGTATATATCTATTTTTATTAGCTCAAATAAGCTTTTTAAATGCTAGTTTAAT
>NW_021325134.1:0-369 GCF_001605985.2 Dendrobium catenatum | reverse complement strand
TAATTATGAATAAAGTAATGAGATATATCATAGATTGATGAAAAATGAAGATCTGGAGGTGGTGCATAAAGGTAAAAAGTTATATTTGAAGGATTTTGGGTGATATTCTACTTTTGTTTATCAAATCTGTTACCTTCGTCCTTGTTGTAATGTCAAGACATAAGGGTAGCCTCAAAAGGCAACCCGTGCAGCCAGCGTGATTTATCTTTTTTATGGCTTTAGGTGAGAGATCAGAGTGACGGTTTTTCTCAACTTTTCTTTGAAGTTTTAGCAATCATTCTTGTTCTCAACTTTGTCTGTGACTGGAATCCCATTTCTGGTCTTGATTGCTGCAAGCCGGCAAGCCTCCTTGCACAGATTTTCTGCTGT
>NW_021325133.1:0-258 GCF_001605985.2 Dendrobium catenatum | reverse complement strand
AAGGAGTGGACGTAGGTCAAGGTTTGACCGAACCACTTTAAATCTGGTGTATTCCTTCTTATTATTTGATCTTGCATTTAATTTCTGCATTTCTTTTATATGTGGTGATTTTGGTTTGTATTTTGCTTAAATCTTCTTTACCAATTCACCACTCTCTTTATTTAGCCTTTGTCCAATTTTATAGGGCTTAACATCCCTAACGAACTTTCAAGTGGTATCAGAGCACTTTCTAGAGTCATCTGAGCACTCTCAAGTGGT
>NW_021325132.1:0-626 GCF_001605985.2 Dendrobium catenatum | reverse complement strand
ATTGTAAAGCTCACGGGCACTCTATAGCTGAATGTTTCAAGTTGCACCCGGAATTGAAGAAAATTCCCAGCAAATCCACTGGAGTGGTGGAAGAAACTGCCCCTGTTATAGAGAATCCGGAAAATGTCCCCACGTTGACGAATGAGGAAGTTCATAATGATATTGAAAAGAAGGTTAATGATTTACTTGTTGACGCCAATACGATGACTAAGGAAAATGTGGTAAATCCTACTATTTCAGCTGGTATTATTATTAATCCTGATGAAAAATTGAATGATGAAAATAGCACTTTGCCTGATATCTTTATCTCTGTCGACTCTATGCTTAATAATTCTTTCTCCCCTCTTTCTCTAGTTAATATTGAAAACAATGCAATTGACTCTATCTCTGAGAACAGGGTAAATGAAGTGAACGAGGAAACTGATTATGTTGAGGAGCATGAAGAGGGGGAATACTTGCCTGAACAACCGTTGACCAATTTGTCCGATAAGTTGGTAAGTAAAGGTAAAAGCTCTGTTATTATTTCTGATGGTGTTACGAATAAGGGAAAGCAAAGTGAGGATGATTGGTCTTCTAAATCCCAAAAGAAAAAAAAAAGAAAAATAACAAAGTTACACTTCCTGAAA
>NW_021325131.1:0-252 GCF_001605985.2 Dendrobium catenatum | reverse complement strand
AATAATACTTTGATCATTCTAAATGTGGTCCGGGCCCTCGATTCAGAACTATTTGGGTTTGGGTTGGACCAATTTTGGTGTTCTTTGGTTCATCTCTCATAAATGTTCAATTTGACTATAAGTTTGCTGAAATTGGAATTCAGATGATCCCAAATTTAATTTTGAAAGTTCCAACTTCAAAATGCCTCGAGATTTGTGCTCAATCAAAGTAATTTTTTGAGGATGTATCAATAATATATATATATATATATA
>NW_021325130.1:0-324 GCF_001605985.2 Dendrobium catenatum | reverse complement strand
TTCGTCCGTATCTTTCGATCGGTTCAGTTTTTACCGCATAACTTTCTGTATGTTGTTGACGTGCCGAGTGTGCGCATTTTGGTTATTTTCTGAAGATTTTTGTCTGGGTATTTTTGATTCGACAGAGTTTTATTTCGACTGAATTTTTCTGTGTAATTGAAAATTGTCTGTGCAGTAGAATAAATGTTCTGAAATGTTATTATCTACATTGTGTGCAAATTTGGTATATTGTAATTTTTAGGAAAAAAATTGTGTAAATTCCGTATACTGCCATTGTGCTGCCCGGATTTTGTCTGATTTTTGATTTGTCCGGATTTCTTCTGA
>NW_021325129.1:0-321 GCF_001605985.2 Dendrobium catenatum | reverse complement strand
CCGTGACCATTTTTTTTAGCGAGCGGGGATTGGAACTGCGGATGCGGTGTCACCCGACACCTACTGTGACTGCCTTTCTTGGCTGGCGGGAAGGCCTTCACACACCGAGGCAGCCCCTACGCGGGGACGACGTCGGAGTACTGCCAAAATTTTCAGCAAAAACCTATAACTTAGAAAATTTAAAAAGGATTTAAAATCCACTTAAATGTTTTAAGTTAACAAAAAAAAAATATACGACAACCTAGGCTTCCTACAGAAATTTTCTAAGTTATAGGTTTTTGCTAAAAATTTTGGCAGCACTCCGGTGTCGTCCCCGCGTAG
>NW_021325128.1:0-1268 GCF_001605985.2 Dendrobium catenatum | reverse complement strand
AGTGTATATTATTGTGTCATATTGCAATGATATATTGTTAAAAATAATAACATCCATTGTTGAATTTTATTTCAGAATTCAAAACAATGGAGGAAACAATAAATCAACAAGAAAATGTCTCTATAGAATCTTTGCCTTCTCCTTCACCATCTTTAGATCCAAACAAGGGAAACTCAGAAGCATTGGATGGTGTGAGAGAAACAATCGACCCTCTAAATACCAACAATGGCCTTAATAGTACTCATCAAGATTTATCAACCAACAAGCATGGTTACTGCAGCCAATCATCAGAACCAGAATTACCAGATTCTTCGACAAAACTCATTGATCCGAACAGGTCCCTTATCGACACAGCAGCCCCGTTTCAATCTGTCAAAGCTGCTGTCAACATGTTTGGAGCAAATGTAGATTGGAAAACACAGAGGGCTCTTACTAAAGAGGTAAGACGTTATGAAAATAAATTAAGTCCTTGTTGAGGTGACAAAGTGGTTGCATTTGTCATTCATGGCTTTTTTGAAGAGTAATTCTGCACTTTGGTGCTCAAGTTTATATTTAGATTGGTGTCATATCAGCCTTTGAAAACCAGATATTTAATTCACTAGTCCTTGCTTCACTCAAATTATGATTATAAAGTATAAGGTCATTTACCTTTGCATAAGATATTGCATTAGAAATAATGGGTTTTATGGTCTATTTTAGTTGAAATTATTCTGTGCGGATTTGAACGCTATCCGGAGGCGAATTAGAACTCGCAATGTCATCCATTTATTGTGTACCACGGCTGTGTACCGCTGTATACTGAATGATGTAGCGTATTTTGATTTGCCTCCGGACAATCCGGTGTCCGCACATAATATTTTTTTCTATTTTAGACAGTTTTCTTACTGCTTTGTTTTTCAATCTGTAACTACAGTTCCTTTTGGATATTGTTTTCTATAAATTTTTATGGTGAGAAGTTATTTTTAACAATCATAATTGCTGATGTGTGATAGCTTTAAGAAGCAGCTTCTTTAAAAAAAAGGAAAAGAAACGGCTTGTTGATTTTTTAAAAATAACTATATTTATAATATTCATAGAAATTTAAAAAAAATTACTTTCCGCACAATAACTTCACAACTTTTACAAAATGACACAGCTGTCCCAAACATACCCTAAATTAAAAATGAGTTATTTCTCTTGGAATATAAAGTAAGCAGTTGACCTTTCTTAGATTCATCTGAAAACCATATTGTTGTCTAAAATGTTATGAAATTTCATGTTTGGGGATA
>NW_021325127.1:0-242 GCF_001605985.2 Dendrobium catenatum | reverse complement strand
AAGTAAAGCTGCAAACAAATCACACTTCGTGTACCCCATAGTTGCAGCAACTTCCTTAACCTCTAACCCATCGTCATTTTTTAACATATTATTTGAGTATTATATAAAAATTTACTTTTAACATTTATTTGCATTTAACACAATAAGGCTCATGCCTCAAAATGCCTTGAGGCTTACACCTCGCCTTACAAACAAAAACCACCTGAATACCTAATTGCACATTTTTAAACATGGTGATGACA
>NW_021325126.1:0-435 GCF_001605985.2 Dendrobium catenatum | reverse complement strand
TCTGATCTATGAATTAATAATCACCAAATGATTACTAGTGGCATGATCATTACAAAGCTAAAATTCACCCAATCATTAAACTTCATTGATTAATTCAAAATTGAAATAAAAATCAAATATTAAATTCTTCAGTTGATAGTCCCGACTTATAATTAGTTGATCACCTATTCAATCACAAACGATCATTGATGTTTGTCAATTTTCATATCATTTCAAACTCTAAATTTATCCTAAATCACTAACTAAATAAAATCTAAATTAAATTTAGTGACTAAACTCATAGACTAATCAAAATTCCAAAATTTAATGTTAGAACAAAACCTAAAATCACTTAGTCCATAACCTATTTTTGAAAAAATTTCTATTTCCCTCAAACCTGAGCAAATGACTTTGGATTCATGATCAACCAGTTGCATAATGGTTAGGTATATCCCT
>NW_021325125.1:0-718 GCF_001605985.2 Dendrobium catenatum | reverse complement strand
AAAAAAAAAAAAAAAAGAGAAAGAAGAAAAAAAAAGAAGCAATAGAACGATCAGATGAATCCTTTCGCTACACAGATCTTGGGTTGTTATAAATACATTATGGACTTATATCCTACATAAAAAGAAGAGCCAGTTAACCACCTAGTCGTATAAAATTGATGTTGTTCGGTCTTCATGAAAGATGGATAAGTGACTAAGTTTTTGGAAATTAAGGTTGTTATCTAGAGAAGTTTCTAAGTGATCTTATACGTATGTACGATGGAATGCTTTTAGAACTAATATAAGTAAAATTTTAATTTAATTAATTTTTACTGCAATGCATACTAGTTGAAGTCTCTAAATCAAGAATGCTTGAAATTTAAAAAAGGATTATAAAAATAATTTTTAAAAAGACTAGGCTTTCTTAGACTCATCACCTCATCCTCATAGATAAGATTATCTAAACTTTACCTGCAGGTGTGGAAGTATCCTAAAGCAAGGCAAAAGAAGATGTATTAATATGTATGCGATCCCAGATAATTCTAGCTATTCCTTAGATCATTAGCTTTCTAAGTTATTTAATTCTTAGAATTTTAAATTTTGATTATGAGTAGAATAAGTTTTATCCTTAAAGAGCTTAAAATCAGGTGCACACGCATGTAAGAAAAAAATTTATCAAAAGTAGACAATTTTTATGACCCAAATAAATTAAATACATCAATATAAATATAATCACCAG
>NW_021325124.1:0-325 GCF_001605985.2 Dendrobium catenatum | reverse complement strand
TCTTTAAGGATCAAATTCACACACTTAGTAGGTCAATTTACTTCCTATACTCACGTTTGTTTTGTACATAAAATTTTTTGATCGGGACCTTACCTTGTGAAAAGTACCATACCATTCTTCTTGGCTCATCAAGTTGAATTAAATGAGTTCATTTATGCTTGAATAGGACATTATTGGATGTGTGTTGATGAGAGAGAACATTTTGTGTTTTTTAATAAATTAAATAATTAAATAAATTTAAAGTCATGTAAGAAAATCTAAAACAATTTTCATTTAACAAATTAAAATATAAAATTTTAATAAATACAATTCATATATATATATA
>NW_021325123.1:0-232 GCF_001605985.2 Dendrobium catenatum | reverse complement strand
ATACTAAAATCATCCTAATTTGGCTTTCCAAATAAAATAGAATAATCATTTAAGGTATATTATCTTTTCTTCGAATTCCAAATTGAATGTGATATCCCATTTTCAAAATCACTTTCACATTTTTGACTTTTATTATATATTATATTTACATTACATTTCATTTCACAGAAAGGGAAGAAAAATGTAGTCCACCTACAGGGTTATCCTAAGCAATTTATAATAAAAATCATCC
>NW_021325122.1:0-268 GCF_001605985.2 Dendrobium catenatum | reverse complement strand
AGAATGCAATATGCCATTTATGTTGTTCCTTTAAGATGCATTTATCTTAATGTTCATCACCTTGAACAAAGAAATGACACTTAAAATTCTATATTAAAGAGCTTATCTTGTTTAATGGCGTACTGGCATCATCTTCCTAGACCTAGCATATGGAAAATATAAAATATTAGAGGAACCAACCAATATTCTCTTGCATTATAATCATTCCCTGGAATTTGACCTGCCCAATTGGTATTATTTATAAATGTATTTTGTTTCTTCCTATGGA
>NW_021325121.1:0-392 GCF_001605985.2 Dendrobium catenatum | reverse complement strand
TTGTTGAAATTGATTTTACGCATTTGCTTTTTTATATTATTTCTCAAAGATGCTTCTTCCACTTAATTAAATTAACAATGTGCTCCTTTTTATAAATTTGCGATGACCTGAATATGGAATGATATGCACTGTAAATATATTTAATTGCCAATATTTTGTCTGACTGTTGCTAACTTTTGAGTGCCAATTTGCCATGATTTGACAGTTTCCCGTATTTTTTTCTTTTGCATATTCAATGATTCAGATTTATCCTTGTATTGAATTTTATATAGTTTATTTATAGCTTTTTTTTTTGAATTTTTCCTTGATGTTAAATTTTATTTCAATTTTAGGTGTTAAAAATTTTATATACATATCCATCTTGTCATACGGTAGATGATTATATTTCTCAT
>NW_021325120.1:0-203 GCF_001605985.2 Dendrobium catenatum | reverse complement strand
TGGTCAATGAGTCTATGCAGTGGAAATCAAATCAGTAATCGATACAATCCGAAAATCAATAGTCAATAAAACCAGTCAGTGCAGCGGCAGGCAAATCAATTATTTCAATTCAAGCAATCACTATCCGTCAATCAAATCAATACGGTCAAATCGATAAAATCAATCAGAAAGACAATACGATAAATCTATAGTAGCAAGTCGAA
>NW_021325119.1:0-239 GCF_001605985.2 Dendrobium catenatum | reverse complement strand
CTCATAGAGTGATTTATTATGAAATTTTTTATTAAAACCGCATCTCCCGCACTCAGTGTGATAAAATGACATTCTTTATATGTGATTTCATTTGCCCTATGTTATTTGATTAAAAATGTTAAATATTAAATGTAATTTAAATAAATTTATCATAAAAATTATGTCATGCGCGTCCATTTTAATTTAAATATTATTTTAATCTGACACGGTTATATCGTGCCTGACATGTGTCATAGCTG
>NW_021325118.1:0-280 GCF_001605985.2 Dendrobium catenatum | reverse complement strand
TTTTGAACTCATAATATTTTTAACAAATACTAGACCCTAATTGGAGTTGAATTCAAGTGAGTTTGCCTAATTTGAAATTTTTTACAATTAGTTATGAATTTCTAAAGTTTGGGTATTTAAAGAAATTATTTAAATTATCTAATTAAGGGGTGTTTTTATTATTTTGATCCAAATCAGCTCCAAACTGATTGAAATCACCTCCAGAGGTCAGAAATGACCTAAAACGTTGTTCCCAAGTCTTTGGAGAAAATTTGAGATTTTTAATAATTTGTAATAATTT
>NW_021325117.1:0-348 GCF_001605985.2 Dendrobium catenatum | reverse complement strand
CAGCTGTTAAAGTTTGGCGGCTCGTACAGCCTGTGAACATGTCTTCAAAAAGAAACAAAATAGCGTGCTCTTATATGTCACAGGTTGTACGACCCCTAATTAAAGTACGCACATCACCACCTGAAAGTTTGTCGCCTATGAGCAAAGCAGGAGATTCATTAGTGCACTATAATGTACCTACAGAAAATAACAAGTAGTTCACGACAGTCTACATGTACAAAGCAGCAAACAATTCAATCCATAAGCTGCTACAACCCGCCATCGGATCTGTAACATTCGTACAAGCAGACGGAAGGCGTACATAATCTCTAAAATGAAATATTGTGTGCATTCAAATTGCAATTACAT
>NW_021325116.1:0-585 GCF_001605985.2 Dendrobium catenatum | reverse complement strand
TTGGTCCAAGTGTCCTCATACAAAAATGAGGTCAACATCGACCACCGTCGCCGCCAACTACGATCCTCCTTACCACCGTTGTCCGCCGACTAAGGTCCTATAATATTCCACTCTATTAAGAACTAATGTCATATAATGCCCTCTAAAATGTGTATTTGCTACATTGAGTCAACACACTCCTCTAAGGAGGGATATCATTTATAATCAATCAAAAATTACCAATTGGTTCATTCAAACTGGGTCTCACTTCATGATTTTTTTCTTCTTGAGGATTTTCCACGTATAAATCTTGATATCTCTTATTAATATTGCACCATACTATTTTATCTATTTGTGTGATAGACCTTCATACAAAATTAGGATGCTGAACTTTATATATCTATAGTGTCACGAATATTATGGATGGAACAATATTTACTCTTAACCATCCACTTAGTATATCAATTGCTGACTCCATTTCTCTATTATTATTCAATAGTGCATTGATACATTCTTCTTTCTCTAGGAAACTTTGTGGATCACCCTCATGGTCGGGAGATATTATTAGGTGCGGAGTGCTGACAGTGAGAATCGCCCACACAAGTA
>NW_021325115.1:0-1677 GCF_001605985.2 Dendrobium catenatum | reverse complement strand
CATAGGTTTCGAACTCAAATACTATATCGGGAATCATGCTTGATCAGATAAAATTTCTAAAGACGTATCCATGCACATATTTATTATGCACATATCTTCTCTCTGATGGAGTTAGAATTTTTTTTTTGGAGGGGCACTAATTTTTTATTTTTAAAATATGACATATCGCTCGATTACAGTCTGTCAGACCACCGTCGTCAGACTAATGTCTCTTCGACCACCGTCACTTGCTCACTATGGTCTCTTCGACCATTGTCAGTCAACTAGGAATTACCTGAGGGCTAGGTGGTTCCGCCAATGTGCGCTTGAAAGCACAACGTTGTAGTGCTCCAATATTAGTGACAAAGTCGTGAGAGATGGTGGTTGGTCAATATACTATAGTCGTGTGACAATGGTCAGATAATCATAGTGTGGAGATGATTGTTCGGAATTCATAATTGGCAGACTGCGCTTATTGACAGCGATCATCAACATCAGTCTTCAAATAATAGTAAAATTTAATCTAAGGCTAGATTTAGCTTCAGGCTCCACTCATATGAAGAATAAAGAGTTATTTATAGTTTTTTTTTTCTTTTTCAAACATATTGATAAATTTAGCCAAAATCTCAAAAATACTCTATCGGATGACTTATGTTGATTCTTATGATTATAGGATATTCTTTCCGTACTTAAGCGTCTTAATGATGTAAATGTTAAGTTATCTTACGGCCGTTGAATTCATCTCAATCTAGATACTCATGTTTTCTTTGAGCACATAAACATTGGAGAACATTAAATTATTAAATTAATGTCACAAAGTTTCTAACTCTATACTTCAAGTGTTCAATTTGAGTTCATTTAGACTCAGATAAAAAAAACTTTATCTTGTTAAGATATTTAGTTTGTCGATATAAGTTTACCAAAAAAAAAAAAGTTAGGATGATCATGGATTTATTTCATAGGTTTCGAACTCAAATACTATATCGGGAATCATGCTTGATCAGATAAAATTTCTAAAGACGTATCCATGCACATATTTATTATGCACATATCTTCTCTCTGATGGAGTTAGAATTTTTTTTTTGGAGGGGCACTAATTTTTTATTTTTAAAATATGACATATCGCTCGATTACAGTCTGTCAGACCACCGTCGTCAGACTAATGTCCCTTCGACCACCGTCACTTGCTCACTATGGTCTCTTCGACCATTGTCACTCAACTACGATCCTTTTGACCATCATCATCCGACCACAACCCTACCAACAAAACAAACAGGACAATACTCTCTTGAGAACAACTGTCGTGTAATTTTCCAATTATTTAATGTGTTTTATGCAATGTATATTTTTATATTGAGCCAACGCCCTCCTACAATGAAGGGTGTTATTTGTAATTAATCAACAACGCTATTGGAATCAATTCGACTAGAAATGATCCCGTGATTTTTCTCAATTTCTGAAATTTTTTACGTAAAAATTCTGGTGCCTTTTATGAACGTTGGACCCTTGCTCTTTTATCTTTTTGTGATGATCTTTGTACAAAGCTAGGAAACAGAACTTTATATTTCTCTACCGCCATGAATATTCCAGGATGCAACAATTATAATATAATATTATGTATACTGTGAAATTGTTGAAAATATTTATTTATGATTTATAATGATGGTATTTGAGCATGAAACAACTAAAAAAAGATTA
>NW_021325114.1:0-272 GCF_001605985.2 Dendrobium catenatum | reverse complement strand
TTAACCCTGATATGTTGAACAATAAACTAAATTTTTTGGGACTCATTTCAACCCCTAGTGGCCATGAGCCCAAAATAACCAAAATACCCATATGGGGCTCAAATACCCATTTCAAACCAAACGACCTCTAATTTGCTTGGAACAACTTCCAACAAGTTTCAAATTTCATTTCAAATCTATTGGACCCATTCCCAACCCCTGGGTCAACCTGGTTGACCAAGTCAATAGGTTTGAACCAAGAGGCCCTTTAAGGGTCCAAACAGGTGTTTTGA
>NW_021325113.1:0-301 GCF_001605985.2 Dendrobium catenatum | reverse complement strand
TAGGCAAAGTTGCCTTGCTTATTACAAACTAGAATTTACAAAAAATAAAGTGGTCGGGCACCACTGACAACAACCCAGATTCTAAACCTAGTAGAGACGCAAGTGTTTTTAAATGTGATACATTCTATCTTCAATTCTTCAATCTTATTATCATTCGGGCTCCTTTTCTTCAGGCTCCTCGGATTCTCTGTAGTAGGCTACCCAAATGGATAAGAGGGCACTTCCTTTGAGGGAAAGGCCACTCTTTCCTCTTTGGGAAGGGATGAAGTGATCCAAATTTGGATCTCCAAATAGAAAAGGG
>NW_021325112.1:0-211 GCF_001605985.2 Dendrobium catenatum | reverse complement strand
ACCGATTGTTTGAAATCTAAGCAGCTTCATTGGGGCGGAGAACAGGCGAGCAGCTTTGATCAAATCAAGGAAGCCTTATCCACTGCACCAGTCTTAGCCTTACCCAATTTTGACAAGCCGTTTCATGTCGACACTGACGCTTCAGGCATTGGGATAGGCGCAGTTTTAAGCCAAGAAAGTCGGCCTGTCGAGTTTTTCAGCGAGAAGCTTT
>NW_021325111.1:0-298 GCF_001605985.2 Dendrobium catenatum | reverse complement strand
TGGAGATACATTGAAGATATGAAAAGCTTAATTTAGTTAAATGGGTTTAGTTAACCCCTTTAAGCCTTAAGGGACCATTGGGTCAATCTAGGCTGACCTAGTCAACTAAGTTGACCCAATACTTGGGTTTGAGCTCAAAGGGTTTAAAATTATGAATAGGGTTTGGTAGAGATGGTTTCAATGGTCAAAAATTTTTAAATAGTTAGAATGACCATTTAAGCCCTGAAAGGGTTATTAGGATAACCTAGGTTTACTTGGTCAACTAGGTTTACCCAAGGACTAGGTCTGGGCTCAATAG
>NW_021325110.1:0-349 GCF_001605985.2 Dendrobium catenatum | reverse complement strand
TTCACTTACTGATGAATTCTTTGATCAACACTTATCCTTCGTTTTAAGAAATGGTTGAATACATCATACTGGTCATACTAATCACTCTTATATTACATTTAATCATCTACCTCTTTTTTCATATATTTTTCTTGTTTCTATTCTTTGCATGTATTCTCAGGACATATCAAAAAGCTATAAAATCCACTCTAGAAAGAGGCTATAGATGATGAGATGGGTGCTCTATTCAATTGACATATATTAAATTTGATTACCCCCTTCTAGGATTAAACCAAATGCTTTTTGATGGCTCTTATTTTACTTGGACCATCATTTGATTCAATGCTTAGTTGGTTGCTAAAAGATTCAC
>NW_021325109.1:0-1070 GCF_001605985.2 Dendrobium catenatum | reverse complement strand
AAAGGCGTATGTTTTGTCCGAACAACCGAGGCTTACGTCTTAGTTCGCCCACTTAACGCCTCGACTCGAGGCGCGCCTCAAGGCTATCGCCTCAAACGCCTTTTAAATGGTTGGTATTTACTTGAACCTTGGCCATAAATCAAAATGACAACTTTTTAGCTTCCTGAGATCTCACAACGCGATCCACATGGAATACCCATATAATACTAGCTAATTATGACATAGGCATGGAAACATCTTGCCAACTGGTCTATCATGGTAATAATCTTTCAACTTATAGAACGTGAGGAAGCCATCAAATATTTACAAAGTAATAAGGATCGCAAATGAAAACATTGAACAACTATGGTAAGACATTAGTTGATAATCTACTGCCAAAAGCTAGGTGTATTTGAAATGTTGTGGGAAAGATTCTCAAGATCATGAACAATGTCTTAAACATCAATAATGCAAAGAGATATATGAATAAAAACATGGATTGCTTGAAGAGGGTTTCAAAATATTATATCATGGATTTAATTGCCTTAGCTTTCATACAAAATTTATGCATTCTCACATAAAATTTGAGAATTCCATAGATATTTTTGGCACTTAATCATGTTGTTAAAATGCTGATAAATTAATTAATGCTTGACATATCTGTTGGAATTAAGTCAATTATTTGATATTTAGACATTTAGATTTTGAAGTCTCTTACAAACTTGTGCAAATATCATTTTAACACATTCAAAATTAATGTACTATTAATGATGCTAGCATGATTAATATTGATGTAAGATTGTGTGCATCAACCCTGTAGTTGTAGTTGTTCTTTGCACTGGGTTTGTCCCCTTTTGTTAACCATGCCGTCACTTATTAGAGATTCTATCCGATTTTAATAGAGTTAGGTGGCCCTTGATGATGGTAGAATCTCTTTGAGGAAGCACAAATTATTGATACGAGCAATGTTTAAAATTGCGCAATTGGGTATTGAGATGTTTTTGTTTGTGAAGTGAGGTGTAAGGCTCAAGTCGTTTTGAGGAGTAAGCCTCAAAATTAGGGCTGCAAGCGAACCAAACGTTCGACGAACT
>NW_021325108.1:0-249 GCF_001605985.2 Dendrobium catenatum | reverse complement strand
GCTGAACCGAACAGTTAGGACCCCAAAAATTAACACGAAAAAGGTCCTCAAAGTAATTCCACACCTTAACAACAATAGAAGAGGAAACAAGAACATGCTGTAAACTTTCAACATTAGAGAAACATTGACATTTAGAAGTAATAAACAAACCTTTGTTCCTAAGAAGCTCATCCGTAGAATAAACTTCTTCATAATTCTCCAATTAAAGACAAAGACCGTAGTAGGAATGCTCTTGTGCCACATCATTTT
>NW_021325107.1:0-811 GCF_001605985.2 Dendrobium catenatum | reverse complement strand
GCCTCGAATGATTTGTTTGAATACATCAGATGATTTGGATGAACTTCAAGTTTAGGATGTACCCCATGAATTTGAAGAAAAAAATAAAATTGACAGTTAACAAACAAAAAGTAATTAGCCATGGAATAGAGGATGACCCTCACCCCACCTTCATTAGCTCTTTATTGAGTGATGATGAATTAAAGGATCTAATCCAAATCTTCTCTTAGTTTAGAGATTGCTTTTCTTGGACTTGCAATGAAATGTTGGGCTTGTCCGCTGACGTATTAATTCATAAACTTATAATTTGGCTTGATGATAATTCTGTTAAGCAAGCTCCTCAATGCATTCATCTAGAAATTTCTAAAATAAAGAATTTTTTAAGGCCATATTTATTTAGGAGGACCAATATCACTCTTAGAAAGCCAGCATCATACTAGTTTAAAAGAAAAATGGTCAAATTCGAATATGTGTTGACTATATGGATCTGTATAAGGGATGTCCTAATGATGAATTTTCTTTAGCCATACCCAAGCTTATGTTGGACATTGCCTCTTTGCATGTCATTTTCTCCTTTATAAATGGCTCATCTAGTTATGACTAAATCAAGAAGGCCCAAGAAGATGAGAGGACACCATATTTAGAACCTCTATAATAATTTTTTATTATAAGGTGTTGCCATTTGATCTCAAAAATGTTAGTGCAACATACCAGTTGGCCATAACCCAAATTTTCAATGAATTAACCAATAATCAAGTTCAATGTTACATAAATGATTTGGTCATCAAGATGAAAGTAATGAGGCTCACCTGTATGACTTAAGAATCATCTT
>NW_021325106.1:0-562 GCF_001605985.2 Dendrobium catenatum | reverse complement strand
TTATAGTCGAATTGAACGTCTCAATAAGATGGACTCAATGATATCAAGTGGTTTAATCATGGCTTAAAAGAGCCAAAATCAAGCACTTGAAATATAATTGAAAACTTCAAACATTAAATAGATGACCAAATAAAAAAAAAATTAAATAGATGACCAAATGACCTCCAAAATCAACATGCTTATAGCCAAATCAAGCTGCTCGACGAAACAATTCAAACGAGCCTAAAATCACTCAATTCAAACATCATCAAAGAACTTAAATACTAAATAAATACTTCATGGTCAATAGAATCAAGATGTTTCTATAAGAAAAATAAGACATTTTATTCTCAAATAGCTCTATTTTTCTTTAACTGTGATAAAAGAAGGATTCTTGTATATTATGATTGTTGCGGGCTAGAATATACGCGGCGATAGAGTTATAATTCTACGTCTTAGCGTTACACGGATATCCAGCTCACACACAAAAAACACAATATTTTTAACGTGGAAAATCCGGAAAGGGAAAAAACAACGGGGCCTAGTCCAGTTGAAGATGATTCCACTAAAATTTGAGGAAAAT
>NW_021325105.1:0-435 GCF_001605985.2 Dendrobium catenatum | reverse complement strand
GAGGCATTCCTTAACACCCCTTTAATCTGAAGGTCCTTTTAAAGACTAAGCAAGCTTTCATTTCCATGGCTTATGAGCTTCTTTCGAAGGTCAGGTAGAAGTAGTGAGTCACCCCAATCCCCTATTCCGAAAGGATCAGGAGGAGTGAGAGCCCTTTTACCTTCTACCCCATTGTCCAGATACTGTTAGACTAGTAGTAGGTTTTACTTACCTGGTTGAGCGAGCCTGACAGAGTTCCTGGGAGGCATTCCTCAACATCCCTTTACCCTGGATATCCTGTTAAAGACTAGGCAAGCTTCCATTTTGTGGCTTAGTCACTTTTGTTGAGGTCAGACAGAAGTGTTGAATCACCCCAATCCACTGTCCCAAAGAATCAGAAGGAGACGGGATCCTTTTTTCCTTCTATCTGGCTGTTTAGATATAGTCAGATAGATA
>NW_021325104.1:0-293 GCF_001605985.2 Dendrobium catenatum | reverse complement strand
ATCTTATACATCAATTGATTCATGAATCTCACATAATTAGTTGTGAGAGAAATGTCTCACATATAAATTACATTATTCATTAAAGTAGCATTGTGTATCTATTTGTAATTTAGATTACACATTTTTATTAACCAAAGATGGCATTTTAGTCCATATCCAAGTTCAAGCTTCTTTATAATCATTTGAACTTAAGTCCACAAGCCTTCTATTTATCACAATGATGAGCTTATATTCAAGTTCATTTAGCCTTTCATGGTTTGATTTGAGTTCTTTATAGTCCAAGGCTGATTCAA
>NW_021325103.1:0-277 GCF_001605985.2 Dendrobium catenatum | reverse complement strand
TGCTGACTCTCGGCGGTCCCGAGCTTACTTCTTAAGTCGTTAGAGTTACTATGTGAGCCTAAATTTTTTTTATTAAAATTACAAGTAGAAGAATTTTAAGAGTACCCTTACAAAAAAATAGCACTCCGATTTGTATCCAAGCTAAAACAAAACACGGCATACAAGGGTCCTAAAAAAAGCTACAGCACAAACAATATAAACAATTAAATTTAATAAATCCAAAATATAATATCCAATGTTCAATGTCCATATTACACCCAGAATTTGAAGAAAAGTA
>NW_021325102.1:0-302 GCF_001605985.2 Dendrobium catenatum | reverse complement strand
TAAATTATATTTATTTCTAGAGATAAAATACAATACATTTGCATTTCAATCTTTTCATTAGAATAATTATTAATACTACAAGTGATCAAAACCAATAATAATAAAAAAATGGATTCATTGAAGGTTTATTGGAAAGAATACTTATAAACCTATATTCACATTTGGATTAACTCTTTATGTATAACACAACTCCTATATGTGTTTATCTTCTTTAAAACTGACTAATTATTCTACAAAATCTAGAAAGTATTTATATATAAAGAGAACCTCATCAGACTTATGCAAACATTTGAAAATCAAAT
>NW_021325101.1:0-343 GCF_001605985.2 Dendrobium catenatum | reverse complement strand
CCTCCGCCTTTGCCACTTGTTGCAGGTTGGTGATCTCAGTAACTCCAATGGCCGCTGTCTCTCTCTCTCTCTCTCTCTCTCTCTGTTATCTCTTTAATGTTTATTTGTTTTTTTTTCTGCGTTTTCTTTGTTATGGATTATGAATTTACCCTATTTTTATCATATTTGTTTTGAGTGTGGAGTTGATCGGGCCTCCTAGATTATGTCAAATGCGAATGTCAAGTCCACTGAAAGTTTTTGATCGAACGTTGGGAGCTTTATATATGAACGATGACCTTGTTCTTTAGGAAGGATTTTGTCTCGTCCTGTTAGAGATTTAGAACTTGAAGATTGATCGCATAAT
>NW_021325100.1:0-2919 GCF_001605985.2 Dendrobium catenatum | reverse complement strand
GTGAATGTTTGACCCAATACCATGCG
This sequence comes from Dendrobium catenatum, assembly GCF_001605985.2. NCBI lineage: Eukaryota > Viridiplantae > Streptophyta > Magnoliopsida > Asparagales > Orchidaceae > Dendrobium > Dendrobium catenatum. The sequence continues at coordinate 2,893 of NW_021325100.1, read as the reverse complement.
CCCATGCTCATTGTTTCCTACAAAATAGCATGAAATTCTAGTCTCAAAACTACCTTTTATTGATTTAGATGCATTATTTTAACAAAACTATAAATGTAGAGTGTAAACGTAACCATCTTGTAGATATAACAAAAAAAAACTAGAAGAGGAACATTGACATGGAGATTCCAAAACTAAAGTTTTTTAACAATTGAGATATAAACATGACAAGCTTATCACCTAGTAACAAGTAACAACCAACTGTGCATTAATATGAAAAGATTCAGCTGCTTAGAAGAGACATGTAACTAGAGCAATTCATGTAGCAAAGGGTCGGCTTCAAGTTACATTAGCATATCCGTCTCTTTCTCTTGCCCCTAAACGGCACATCCACACATGTAGCCATTTATACTAAAACAGCAGCCTACGCATTTCTAATATTAACCAACTTCTGATCAAGTTTCATGTACTTTATTTCCGGTTATTAGATGCAATGATAAACTTAACTACTAGCGGAGTAACCGAGAAGTAACATTGGAGACAGAGTATTAGGATTGTGACATTCTAAAATAGGGTAATGTACTAAAAGAGAAATGTTTTATCTTTTGATTGTTGATTTTAACGAGACCTAACCAAGGTTTAGAGCGTCACTCTTTAAATTGGAGTTCCTTGTATAAGTTTGTTTCAGAGAAATTTGGTATTTAACAGATTAAGAATTTTGTTCTTCTTTTTTTTTACATTAGAAATAGCTCCAAAACAAAAGATAGAGTTCTTTACAGAATTTTACACAATTAAAAAAACGCTCCCAGAATAAAAGAAAATTAGGGAAAGTGTTAGAAATGAGAATTTGAGAGGAAAAAGCTTTCTTTATTATACAATATATTCCTTATTTATAGATCTATACAAGAGGTCTAATGAAGAAACAAATAAATTTATAATAATTGATGAAATAAAATCATTCCTAAATCAGATGTCTAGTTATTGAAGCTACTCAATGTGTTTCAAGAAGGCCTCCCACGGATCCATCTTTGTAGTCATTGGATCTATGAGGGAACTTAGGGCTAAGATTTAATACTCCTCCTCAAGCTAGATAATACAGATCAGTCATTCTCAGCTTGTCAATCATTCTGTGAAGGATAGAGTTGTCCAATCCCTTGGTGAGGAAATCTACAAGTTAATCTTTAGATGACACATGGTTGTTATATATAAGACCACTGTCTAGTTTTTCTTTAAAAGTATCCGCTTACGAAAACCATTCACCCCACATATATAAGGTCCCAATTGAAAATACAATGCATGATTATTAACAAGGCTCCTTCGAATAGGTTGGTTCAATCACCTTCACTAACAAAGTAAATCATGCTCCAAGACAACTCGAGATAACAAAATCATGAGATCTTGATCGGGCTATTCATCGTTCCCTCAGTATCTGCTCTAAGCTAATGACAATATATTTTCCTCCAATCCTCCTTAAACCAAATTGTTACCATAAAATAATTATTTAAAGGCTACCAACTAGCCTTATTCCAAAGTTCTAAGTAAGATGGTTAATAAACTATAATGGTTTGCATTTATGAAAAAAATTAAATCATACCATTAAGTCCTCATAAAATAAGAAAAAAATCTTTAAGTAAATTTATGTCTAATATTCAATCTGCCATTTGAAATTTTAACCCAAAACCACTCATCTATATTAAAAAAGACAAATGTGAATTTTTAGAGACCACAAAATTTTATGAGAATGATATTTATAGTTGGATAGCTAATCAAAATGGCAATTCTATAGAAACTTACGGAAAATGGGGTATAACCTATCAATCGGCAAAGGACAATTTTAAGACATTAAATGATGGCGAGACCAACAAATCACCAAAATGGAAATAGATAAAGACTGTCAATTCTTATTTTATAATTGGCTAAATAGTAATATAGAATAGCTCTATGTTCTGCTACAGGAGACGATAAAATAACGACGCCATAAAGAATCCACGCATTTTCATTTTGAAATCTGAAATCAGAGTACTTACTAAAATGAAGAATAATAGGATCTGCGTGAAATACACGTCCAACACCATGGCCAACAAATTGCCGAACTACACCAAACTTAAATTTGTCTGCATGGTCGCTTCATAGAAAAAATAAATGTGTCTTAATATTCCAACAATATTTTAAAACAAGAATTAAAAGGTACATTAATCGTTATTAAAATATGAAAATATACAACAAAGAAGCTGATGGAAAAAAGAAAAGTTAAAAGCCCTAAAGAATTAATCATCTTCACATTTTTGCATGTGACCAGGCAAACTTATAAAATAAACCATCTCCGAAATAGACATACACTATATTGATTATCATGACAAAAAGCAAGTTAAAACCCTCAAAATAAAATAAAATAAAAAATGGTACTCACCGGTGCAGAAAATGAATGCTTCTCAAATATCAACTATTTGAGGACGAGCCCTCATTCTCCACTCATCCCTATGAGGTTTTAAACCTATTTTACACAAACTTCTAGCACAACTTCCATCCATATTATGTTCATTCTAATTTTTTTCCTTAATTCTTTTATTTAAATTTACACAAGATTTGAAAATGCTCAATCAAGTATTAAAGAGTTTTCCTTCAATGAGGTGACGTGTTTGCCTCAAAACATTCTTGAAGCATAAGCATCAAAATTAAACCATTAAATCAATAAACAATATGAAATAATAGATAATAAACTGACATAAATGTAAGATGTCAAAGAAAGATCATAAAAAGTCTAAATAAAATTATAAAAAGTTATAGAAGACTATAAGCATTAAATAATAAGTCTATCTCACGCCTAATTCAAAAATAAACAAAAAATCTAAAATTACATTAAATGAATTCAAATGTCTACCCCACTCTCATTACTTAAGTGAACTTCATAAGA
>NW_021325099.1:0-1334 GCF_001605985.2 Dendrobium catenatum | reverse complement strand
ATGTTAGATTATCTCCTCTAATGGGTTTAGTGCAAGGAAATTTTCTAGGCTTTCTTAATCAAAGGGGAATGTCCCAATTTGGCTTAATCAATCACACATGGTTCATTCAACATCCGGCCGATCCGAGGAAAGAAAAAAACTGGAGAAAAGAAAGAGGCCACGCATTCAAACAAGCATGAGAGAAAGAGGGAGGCGGCATCATCTGTGTGACGCGGATAGGTAGGATTTATAGTCCCCGAAAGAATGTAGAACTTACCCACCAATAAGGTGTATAGAAGTACACTTGTACCCTCCACCTTTAGACTCTAAATCTATAAAAGATGTAATGTTGTACACACAACACTAACATCTACGACCTAACTAATGTAGTCCTGGACTTATTCCTTGCCTGACAAAGGAAGCCAGCTAAAATCTCCTAATCGTGTAAAATCCATGCTATCCGGTCTGTATGAGAGATGGGTGGGTAGTTTAGACACTGAAATTGGGATCGACAACTAAAGAAATCCCTAATTGATCCCACACTTATGAGTGGTACAATGCTCCTAAAACTAATGTAATTAAATTTTGATTTTAATTAGTTACTAATGCAATTTATGCTGGTTAAAGTCTCAAAATCAGGATGTATGAAATTTTAAAAAGGCTTATAAAAATAATTTTTGAGAATGACTAAACTTCCCCAGGTCTGGCACTTCATCCTCATAGGCCAGATTATCCGGACTCTACCCGCAGGCGGGGAAGCTTGTCTAAAAGAAGAGAGAATGCATGTATGCGACCCCGGACGATTCCGGCTAATTCCTAGAATCGTTATGTTTCTATGTGAGTTAATCTTAAATTTTTATTATTAATTACGAGTAGAAGAATTTTTATTTTAAAAGAGCCTAACGGTCAAGCGCAAGCACATGCAGAAAAGAAACCTAAGAAAAGCATGCTGGTTCTACTGCGCAATCAAAGTAAACAAAACACAATAGAAACAACAAAATCCCACGGAAAAGAGTGTCCATGGCAAGTGCCATTCAATATTACATCACAGAGTACATAACGTAATGGTGGCCGGGCTCCACCGACAACAACCTGGAAACGACGCAAATTTTAAAATAAGGCATTTTATATCTTCAGTCTTCTTCTTCACTTCCTTGATTCGTCCATGGATCGTCTTCAATTCTTCGGGCTCCTTGTAGTGAATACTCCAAATGAATGCCCAAATGAAAAAGGAAACCCCCTGTAGGGGTTTACTTTTCCTTTTGGACTCCTCGTAGTGAGTGCTCCAAAAGGATATCCAAATGAAAAAGGAAACCCACTGTGGGGGTTTACTTTTCCCTTTGGATTCCTATCTC
>NW_021325098.1:0-306 GCF_001605985.2 Dendrobium catenatum | reverse complement strand
GTTTATATGTATGTATATGTTAAAATCCTATATTAATATTATATGTATATATAAAATCATTAATATTTGAGAGATCACTTAAAATTTAAAACCTATATTAAGCTTACTTGAATAGAATTGATTTGAAATTGCGATTAATAAATGGCAATTACTTTGATTTTTTGTCATTGATTAATCCTTTAATTAATTAAGCTTTATTTTGCTCTTTGCATGCTTAAGGTGCATACAATCGCACTTAGTTTTAGGCTCTCCTAAATCTAAGATTTTATTGGTGTGATTAAATTTTTTTCATGCTTGTAGAAGGGT
>NW_021325097.1:0-263 GCF_001605985.2 Dendrobium catenatum | reverse complement strand
AAACTCTCTTCCACCACTACCCGGTGTGGCAGAGAACTGTTGTCCTTTTACACTCTCCAAGTGTTGGCAGAGAACCGTCATCCTTTTACACTCTCCAAGTGTTGGCAGAGAATCGTCCGTCCTTTCACACTCTCCAAGTGTGGGCAGAGAACCCTTCGTCCTTTCACACTCTCCAAGTGTAGGAAGAGAACCCTTCAACTGTTCACACTCTCCAAGTGTAGGCAGAGAATCCTTCGGCTGTTCACACTCCACGAGTGTCGGTA
>NW_021325096.1:0-257 GCF_001605985.2 Dendrobium catenatum | reverse complement strand
TAATTAATATAATTGTAATAATATTTAATTATTAATTATGCAATTAAGTTAAATTATATAATTAATTTATTTAATTATTAATAATTTAAATTATATTAATTAAGTTAATCAATAATACCTTAGAGGTGTAAAGGGTTTTGCCTTTCGTCTTCTCTTTTTCCTTGCTGTTCGGCTTTCGTTGGTGTAAAGATTGCACGCGTGGCTTCTTCAGCTCATTCGTGGCTGTTCGACTTCGCTCCTTCGACGACTTTACCTTC
>NW_021325095.1:0-300 GCF_001605985.2 Dendrobium catenatum | reverse complement strand
GGTATAACCAAATAGAAGAGATAGACTTTGAGAAGACATTTGCCCATGTAGCTAGATTGGAAGTCATTAGAGTGCTATTAGCCTTTGGCTGCTATAAAGGATTTAAGCTTTTTCAAATGGATGTTAATAGTGCCTTTTTAAATGGAAAAATAAAAGAGGATGTGTTTTTGGAACAACCCCCAGGTTTTGAGAGTTCCTAAAGTCCAAATTATGTTTTTAAATTAAAAAAGGCTTTGTATGGGTTAAAGCAGGCACGAAGATCTTGGTATGAGAGGCTTATCACATTTTTACTAGAAAGTG
>NW_021325094.1:0-283 GCF_001605985.2 Dendrobium catenatum | reverse complement strand
TAACCTCTTTTAGAAAACAGAGATTGAGAATAAAAAAATGAGTTTCCTTCCTTTGACTGTTTTAGAGAAGTTAAACACAACTTACAAAAAATTTCAAGAAAAATCGAGAAGTATATTTTTCATTTTTAGAAAAGTAATGTGTGTGTTGATGAGAGAAAAAAATTTCATGAAAATAAAAATTTTAAAGAATAAACAAAACAAAAACACAAAATAAAAATGAGAAAACATAAAAACAAAAACATACATAAAAACACGAAAGGCTTTTAACCATTATCTTTCTCCT